>NW_027039703.1:63617-90260 GCF_034236695.1 Oncorhynchus nerka | reverse complement strand
AACAGGTGAAGAAACAACAGGCCAGTTGTCATAACTTCCAATCCCACTACTTTAACAGCAACTACAAATGTACCCACAACAACTACACCTACCACAGGTGGAACAACAACAATTGAAGAAACCACAACTGAGACAATTCCATCTACCTCCACAAAGCCACCTAAAGAAGTCACCACCGGTCAACAACCACTTCCACCACTGTAAATGTTGAAACCTCTACCTCAACATCTCAGCCCACAACAACAGGTGAAGAAACAACAGGGCCAGTTGTCATAACTTCCAATCCCACTACTTTAACAACAACTACAATTTCACCCACAACAACTACACCTCACCACAGGTGGAACAACAACAATTGAAGAAACCACAACTGAGACAATTCCATCCACCTCCACAAAGCCACCGAAAGAAGTCACCACCGGCCCAACAACCACTTCCACCACTGTAAATGTTGAAACATCTACCTCAACATCACAGCCTACAGCAACAGGTGGAGAAACAACAGGGCCAGTTGTCATAACTTCCAATCCCACTACTTTAACAGCAACTACAAATGTACCCACAACAACTACACCTACCACAGGTGGAACAACAACAATTGAAGAAACCACAACTGAGACAATTTCATCTACATCCACAAAGCCACCTAAAGTAGTCACCACCGGCCCAACAACCACTTCCACCACTGTAAGTGTTGAAACCTCTACCTCAACATCTCAGCCCACAACAACAGGTGAAGAAACAACAGGGCCAGTTGTCATAACTTCGAATCCCACAACTTTAACAACAACTACAATTTCACCCACAACAACTACACCTACCACAGGTGGAACAACAACAATTGAAGAAACCACAACTGAGACAATTTCATCCACCTCCACAAAGCCACCGACAGAAGTTACCACCGGTCCAACAACCACTTCCACCACTGTAATTGTTGAAACATCTACCTCAACATCACAGCCCACAGCAACAGGTGAAGAAACAACAGGGCCAGTTGTCATAACTTCCAATCCCACTACTTTAACAACAACTACAAATGTACCCACAACAACTACACCTACCACAGGTGGAACAACAACAGTTGAAGAAACCACAACTGAGACAAGTCAATCCACCTCCACAAAGCCACCGACAGAAGTTACCACCGGTCCAACAACCACTTCCACCACTGTAATTGTTGAAACATCTACCTCAACATCACAGCCCACAGCAACAGGTGAAGAAACAACAGGGCCAGTTGTCATAACTTCCAATCCCACTACTTTAACAACAACTACAAATGTACCCACAACAACTACACCTACCACAGGTGGAACAACAACAATTGAAGAAACCACAACTGAGACAATTTCATCCACATCCACAAAGCCACCGAAAGTAGTCACCACCGGCCCAACAACCACTTCCACCACTGTAAGTGTTGAAACATCTACCTCAACATCACAGCCTACAGCAACAGGTGGAGAAACAACAGGGCCAGTTGTCATAACTTCCAATCCCACTACTTTAACAGCAACTACAAATGTACCCACAACAACTACACCTACCACAGGTGGAACAACAACAATTGAAGAAACCACAACTGAGACAAGTCCATCTACCTCCACAAAGCCACCTAAAGAAGTCACCACCGGCCCAACAACCACTTCCACCACTGTAAGTGTTGAAACATCTACCTCAACATCTCAGCCCACAACAACAGGTGTAGAAACAACAGGGCCAGTTGTCATAACTTCGAATCCCACAACTTTAACAACAACTACAATTTCACCCACAACAACTACACCTACCACAGGTGGAACAACAACAGTTGAAGAAACCACAACTGAGACAAGTCCATCCACCTCCACAAAGCCACCGAAAGAAGTTACCACCGGTCCAACAACCACTTCCACCACTGTAATTGTTGAAACATCTACCTCAACATCTCAGCCCACAGCAACAGGTGAAGAAACAACAGGGCCAGTTGTCATAACTTCCAATCCCACTACTTTAACAACAACTACAAATGTACCCACAACAACTACACCTACCACAGGTGGAACAACAACAATTGAAGAAACCACAACTGAGACAATTTCATCTGCATCCACAAAGCCACCGAAAGAAGTCACCACCGGCCCAACAACCACTTCCACCACTGTAAATGTTGAAACATCTACCTCAACATCACAGCCCACAGCAACAGGTGGAGAAACAACAGAGGGCCAGTTGTCATAACTTCAATCCCACTACTTTAACAGCAACTACAAATGTACCCACAACAACTACACCTACCACAGGTGGAACAACAACAATTGAAGAAACCACAACTGAGACAATTTCATCTACATCCACAAAGCCACCTAAAGTAGTCACCACCGGCCCAACAACCACTTCCACCACTGTAAGTGTTGAAACCTCTACCTCAACATCTCAGCCCACAACAACAGGTGAAGAAACAACAGGGCCAGTTGTCATAACTTCCAATCCCACCACTTTAACAACAACTACAAATGTACCCACAACAACTACACCTACCACAGGTGGAACAACAACAATTGAAGAAACCACAACTGAGACAAGTCCATCCACCTCCACTAAGCCACCGAAAGAAGTTACCACCGGTCCAACAACCACTTCCACCACTGTAATTGTTGAAACATCTACCTCAACATCTCAGCCCACAGCAACAGGTGAAGAAACAACAGGGCCAGTTGTCATAACTTCCAATCCCACTACTTTAACAACAACTACAATTTCACCCACAACAACTACACCTACCACAGGTGGAACAACAACAGTTGAAGAAACCACAACTGAGACAAGTCCATCCACCTCCACAAAGCCACCGAAAGAAGTTACCACCGGTCCAACAACCACTTCCACCACTGTAATTGTTGAAACATCTACCTCAACATCACAGCCCACAGCAACAGGTGAAGAAACAACAGGGCCAGTTGTCATAACTTCCAATCCCACTACTTTAACAACAACTACAAATGTACCCACAACAACTACACCTACCACAGGTGGAACAACAACAATTGAAGAAACCACAACTGAGACAATTTCATCTGCATCCACAAAGCCACCGAAAGAAGTCACCACCGGCCCAACAACCACTTCCACCACTGTAAATGTTGAAACATCTACCTCAACATCACAGCCTACAGCAACAGGTGGAGAAACAACAGGGCCAGTTGTCATAACTTCCAATCCCACTACTTTAACAGCAACTACAAATGTACCCACAACAACTACACCTACCACAGGTGGAACAACAACAATTGAAGAAACCACAACTGAGACAAGTTCATCTACATCCACAAAGCCACCTAAAGAAGTCACCACCGGCCCAACAACCACTTCCACCACTGTAATGTTGAAACATCTACCTCAACATCACAGCCCACAACAACAGGTGAGAAACAACAGGGCCAGTTGTCATAACTTCCAATCCCACTACTTTAACAACAACTACAAATGTACCCACAACAACTACACCTACCACAGGTGGAACAACAACAGTTGAAGAAACCACAACTGAGACAAGTCCATCTACCTCCACAAAGCCACCGAAAGAAGTCACCACCGGTCAAACAACCACTTCCACCACTGTAATTGTTGAAACCTCTACCTCAACATCTCAGCCCACAGCAACAGGTGAAGAAACAACAGGGCCAGTTGTCATAACTTCCAATCCCACTACTTTAACAACAACTACAAATGTACCCACAACAACTACACCTACCACAGGTGGAACAACAACAATTGAAGCAACCACAACTGAGACAATTTCATCTGCATCCACAAAGCCACCGAAAGAAGTCACCACCGGTCCAACAACCACTTCCACCACTGTAAATGTTGAAACATCTACCTCAACATCACAGCCCACAGCAACAGGTGAAGAAACAACAGGGCCAGTTGTCATAACTTCCAATCCCACTACTTTAACAACAACTACAAATGTACCCACAACAACTACACCTACCACAGGTGGAACAACAACAGTTGAAGAAACCACAACTGAGACAATTTCATCTACATCCACAAAGCCACCGAAAGAAGTCACCACCGGCCCAACAACCACTTCCACCACTGTAAATGTTGAAACATCTACCTCAACATCACAGCCCACAACAACAGGTGAAGAAACAACAGGGCCAGTTGTCATAACTTCAATCCCAACTTTAACAACAACTACAATTTCACCCACAACAACTACACCTACCACAGGTGGAACAACAACAGTTGAAGAAACCACAACTGAGACAAGTCCATCACATCCACAAAGCCACCGAAAGAAGTCACCACCGGCCCAACAACCACTTCCACCACTGTAATTGTTGAAACATCTACCTCAACATCACAGCCCACAGCAACAGGTGAAGAAACAACAGGGCCAGTTGTCATAACTTCCAATCCCACTACTTTAACAACAACTACAAATGTACCCACAACAACTACACCTACCACAGGTGGAACAACAACAGTTGAAGAAACCACAACTGAGACAAGTCCATCTGCATCCACAAAGCCACCGAAAGAAGTCACCACCGGTCCAACAACCACTTCCACCACTGTAATTGTTGAAACATCTACCTCAACATCACAGCCCACAGCAACAGGTGAAGAAACAACAGGGCCAGTTGTCATAACTTCCAATCCCACTACTTTAACAACAACTACAAATGTACCCACAACAACTACACCTACCACAGGTGGAACAACAACAATTGAAGAAACCACAACTGAGACAATTTCATCTGCATCCACAAAGCCACCGAAAGAAGTCACCACTGGCCCAACAACCACTTCCACCACTGTAAATGTTGAAACATCTACCTCAACATCTCAGCCCACAACAACAGGTGAAGAAACAACAGGGCCAGTTGTCATAACTTCGAATCCCACAACTTTAACAACAACTACAATTTCACCCACAACAACTACACCTACCACAGGTGGAACAACAACAGTTGAAGAAACCACAACTGAGACAAGTCCATCCACCTCCACAAAGCCACCGAAAGAAGTCACCACCGGTCCAACAACCACTTCCACCACTGTAATTGTTGAAACATCTACCTCAACATCACAGCCCACAACAACAGGTGAAGAAACAACAGGGCCAGTTGTCATAACTTCCAATCCCACTACTTTAACAACAACTACAAATGTACCCACAACAACTACACCTACCACAGGTGGAACAACAACAGTTGAAGAAACCACAACTGAGACAAGTCCATCTGCATCCACAAAGCCACCGAAAGAAGTCACCACCGGCCCAACAACCACTTCCACCACTGTAAGTGTTGAAACCTCTACCTCAACATCTCAGCCCACAGCAACAGGTGTAGAAACAACAGGGCCAGTTGTCATAACTTCCAATCCCACTACTTTAACAACAACTACAAATGTACCCACAACAACTACACCTACCACAGGTGGAACAACAACAGTTGAAGAAACCACAACTGAGACAAGTCATCCACATCCACAAAGCCACCGAAAGAAGTCACCACCGGCCCAACAACCACTTCCACCACTGTAAATGTTGAAACATCTACCTCAACATCACAGCCTACAGCAACAGGTGGAGAAACAACAGGGCCAGTTTTCATAACTTCCAATCCCACTACTTTAACAACAACTACAAATTCACCCACAACAACTACACCTACCACAGGTGGAACAACAACAGTTGAAGAAACCACAACTGAGACAAGTCCATCTACATCCACAAAGCCACCTAAAGAAGTCACCACTGGCCCAACAACCACTTCCACCACTGTAATTGTTGAAACCTCTACCTCAACATCACAGCCCACAGCAACAGGTGAAGAAACAACAGGGCCAGTTGTCATAACTTCCAATCCCACTACTTTAACAACAACTACAAATGTACCCACAACAACTACACCTACCACAGGTGGAACAACAACAGTTGAAGAAACCACAACTGAGACAAGTCCATCTGCATCCACAAAGCCACCGAAAGAAGTCACCACCGGCCCAACAACCACTTCCACCACTGTAAATGTTGAAACATCTACCTCAACATCACAGCCTACAGCAACAGGTGGAGAAACAACAGGGCCAGTTTTCATAACTTCCAATCCCACTACTTTAACAGCAACTACAAATGTACCCACAACAACTACACCTACCACAGGTGGAACAACAACAATTGAAGAAACCACAACTGAGACAAGTCCATCTACATCCACAAAGCCACCGAAAGAAGTCACCACCGGCCCAACAACCACTTCCACCACTGTAAATGTTGAAACCTCTACCTCAACATCACAGCCCACAGCAACAGGTGGAGAAACAACAGGGCCAGTTTTCATAACTTCCAATCCCACTACTTTAACAGCAACTACAAATGTACCCACAACAACTACACCTACCACAGGTGGAACAACAACAATTGAAGAAACCACAACTGAGACAATTTCATCTACATCCACAAAGCCACCTAAAGTAGTCACCACCGGCCCAACAACCACTTCCACCACTGTAAGTGTTGAAACCTCTACCTCAACATCTCAGCCCACAACAACAGGTGAAGAAACAACAGGGCCAGTTGTCATAACTTCAAATCCCACAACTTTAACAACAACTACAATTTCACCCACAACAACTACACCTACCACAGGTGGAACAACAACAGTTGAAGAAACCACAACTGAGACAAGTCAATCCACCTCCACAAAGCCACCGAAAGAAGTCACCACCGGCCCAACAACCACTTCCACCACTGTAAATGTTGAAACATCTACCTCAACATCACAGCCCACAGCAACAGGTGAAGAAACAACAGGGCCAGTTGTCATAACTTCCAATCCCACTACTTTAACAACAACTACAAATGTACCCACAACAACTACACCTACCACAGGTGGAACAACAACAATTGAAGAAACCACAACTGAGACAAGTCCATCTACCTCCACAAAGCCACCTAAAGAAGTCACCACTGGCCCAACAACAACTTCCACCACTGTAATTGTTGAAACCTCTACCTCAACATCACAGCCCACAGCAACAGGTGAAGAAACAACAGGGCCAGTTGTCATAACTTCCAATCCCACTACTTTAACAACAACTACAAATGTACCCACAACAACTACACCTACCACAGGTGGAACAACAACAATTGAAGAAACCACAACTGAGACAATTTCATCTGCATCCACAAAGCCACCGAAAGAAGTCACCACCGGCCCAACAACCACTTCCACCACTGTAAATGTTGAAACATCTACCTCAACATCACAGCCTACAGCAACAGGTGGAGAAACAACAGGGCCAGTTGTCATAACTTCCAATCCCACTACTTTAACAGCAACTACAAATGTACCCACAACAACTACACCTACCACAGGTGGAACAACAACAGTTGAAGAAACCACAACTGAGACAAGTCCATCTACCTCCACAAAGCCACCTAAAGAAGTCACCACTGGCCCAACAACCACTTCCACCACTGTAAATGTTGAAACATCTACCTCAACATCACAGCCCACAGCAACAGGTGAAGAAACAACAGGGCCAGTTGTCATAACTTCCAATCCCACTACTTTAACAACAACTACAAATGTACCCACAACAACTACACCTACCACAGGTGGAACAACAACAGTTGAAGAAACCACAACTGAGACAAGTCCATCTACATCCACAAAGCCACCTAAAGAAGTCACCACTGGCCCAACAACCACTTCCACCACTGTAATGTTGAAACATCTACCTCAACATCACAGCCTACAGCAACAGGTGGAGAAACAACAGGGCCAGTTTTCATAACTTCCAATCCCACTACTTTAACAGCAACTACAAATGTACCCACAACAACTACACCTACCACAGGTGGAACAACAACAATTGAAGAAACCACAACTGAGACAATTTCATCTACATCCACAAAGCCACCTAAAGTAGTCACCACCGGCCCAACAACCACTTCCACCACTGTAAGTGTTGAAACCTCTACCTCAACATCTCAGCCCACAGCAACAGGTGTAGAAACAACAGGGCCAGTTGTCATAACTTCCAATCCCACTACTTTAACAACAACTACAAATGTACCCACAACAACTACACCTACCACAGGTGGAACAACAACAGTTGAAGAAACCACAACTGAGACAATTTCATCTACATCCACAAAGCCACCTAAAGAAGTCACCACCGGCCCAACAACCACTTCCACCACTGTAATGGTTGAAACATCTACCTCAACATCACAGCCCACAGCAACAGGTGAAGAAACAACAGGGCCAGTTGTCATAACTTCCAATCCCACTACTTTAACAACAACTACAAATGTACCCACAACAACTACACCTACCACAGGTGGAACAACAACAATTGAAGAAACCACAACTGAGACAAGTCCATCTACCTCCACAAAGCCACCTAAAGAAGTCACCACTGGCCCAACAACAACTTCCACCACTGTAATTGTTGAAACCTCTACCTCAACATCACAGCCCACAGCAACAGGTGAAGAAACAACAGGGCCAGTTGTCATAACTTCCAATCACACTACTTTAACAACAACTACAAATGTACCCACAACAACTACACCTACCACAGGTGGAACAACAACAATTGAAGAAACCACAACTGAGACAATTTCATCTACATCCACAAAGCCACCGAAAGAAGTCACCACCGGCCCAACAACCACTTCCACCACTGTAAATGTTGAAACATCTACCTCAACATCACAGCCCACAGCAACAGGTGGAGAAACAACAGGGCCAGTTGTCATAACTTCCAATCCCACTACTTTAACAGCAACTACAATTTCACCCACAACAACTACACCTACCACAGGTGGAACAACAACAATTGAAGAAACCACAACTGAGACAAGTCCATCTACCTCCACAAAGCCACCTAAAGAAGTCACCACCGGCCCAACAACCACTTCCACCACTGTAATTGTTGAAACATCTACCTCAACATCTCAGCCCACAGCAACAGGTGAAGAAACAACAGGGCCAGTTGTCATAACTTCCAATCCCACTACTTTAACAACAACTACAATTTCACCCACAACAACTACACCTACCACAGGTGGAACAACAACAGTTGAAGAAACCACAACTGAGACAAGTCCATCCACCTCCACAAAGCCACCGAAAGAAGTTACCACCGGTCCAACAACCACTTCCACCACTGTAATTGTTGAAACCTCTACCTCAACATCACAGCCCACAGCAACAGGTGAAGAAACAACAGGGCCAGTTGTCATAACTTCCAATCCCACTACTTTAACAACAACTACAAATGTACCCACAACAACTACACCTACCACAGGTGGAACAACAACAATTGAAGAAACCACAACTGAGACAATTTCATCTGCATCCACAAAGCCACCGAAAGAAGTCACCACCGGCCCAACAACCACTTCCACCACTGTAAATGTTGAAACATCTACCTCAACATCTCAGCCCACAACAACAGGTGAAGAAACAACAGGGCCAGTTGTCATAACTTCGAATCCCACAACTTTAACAACAACTACAATTTCACCCACAACAACTACACCTACCACAGGTGGAACAACAACAGTTGAAGAAACCACAACTGAGACAAGTCCTTCCACCTCCACAAAGCCACCGAAAGAAGTTACCACTGGTCCAACAACCACTTCCACCACTGTAATTGTTGAAACATCTACCTCAACATCTCAGCCCACAACAACAGGTGTAGAAACAACAGGGCCAGTTGTCATAACTTCGAATCCCACAACTTTAACAACAACTACAATTTCACCCACAACAACTACACCTACCACAGGTGGAACAACAACAATTGAAGCAACCACAACTGAGACAATTCCATCTACATCCACAAAGCCACCGAAAGAAGTCACCACTGGTCAAACAACCACTTCCACCACTGTAATTGTTGAAACATCTACCTCAACATCACAGCCCACATCAACAGGTGGAGAAACAACAGGGCCAGTTGTCATAACTTCCAATCCCACTACTTTAACAACAACTACAAATGTACCCACAACAACTACACCTACCACAGGTGGAACAATAACAGTTGAAGAAACCACAACTGAGACAAGTCCATCTACCTCCACAAAGCCACCGAAAGAAGTCACCACTGGTCAAACAACCACTTCCACCACTGTAATTGTTGAAACATCTACCTCAACATCACAGCCCACAGCAACAGGTGAAGAAACAACAGGGCCAGTTGTCATAACTTCCAATCCCACTACTTTAACAACAACTACAAATGTACCCACAACAACTACACCTACCACAGGTGGAACAACAACAATTGAAGAAACCACAACTGAGACATTCCATCTGCATCCACAAAGCCACCGAAAGAAGTCACCACCGGCCCAACAACAACTTCCACCACTGTAAATGTTGAAACATCTACCTCAACATCTCAGCCCACAACAACAGGTGTAGAAACAACAGGGCCAGTTGTCATAACTTCGAATCCCACAACTTTAACAACAACTACAATTTCACCCACAACAACTACACCTACCACAGGTGGAACAACAACAATTGAAGCAACCACAACTGAGACAATTCCATCTACTTCCACAAAGCCACCGAAAGAAGTCACCACTGGTCAAACAACCACTTCCACCACTGTAATTGTTGAAACCTCTACCTCAACATCTCAGCCCACAACAACAGGTGTAGAAACAACAGGGCCAGTTGTCATAACTTCGAATCCCACAACTTTAACAACAACTACAATTTCACCCACAACAACTACACCTACCACAGGTGGAACAACAACAGTTGAAGAAACCACAACTGAGACAAGTCCATCTACCTCCACAAAGCCACCGAAAGAAGTCACCACTGGTCAAACAACCACTTCCACCACTGTAATTGTTGAAACATCTACCTCAACATCACAGCCCACAGCAACAGGTGAAGAAACAACAGGGCCAGTTGTCATAACTTCCAATCCCACTACTTTAACAACAACTACAAATGTACCCACAACAACTACACCTACCACAGGTGGAACAACAACAATTGAAGAAACCACAACTGAGACAATTTCATCTACATCCACAAAGCCACCGAAAGAAGTCACCACCGGCCCAACAACCACTTCCACCACTGTAATTGTTGAAACATCTACCTCAACATCACAGCCCACATCAACAGGTGGAGAAACAACAGGGCCAGTTGTCATAACTTCCAATCCCACTACTTTAACAACAACTACAAATGCACCCACAACAACTACACCTACCACAGGTGGAACAACAACAATTGAAGAAACCACAACTGAGACAATTCCATCTACATCCACAAAGCCACCTAAAGAAGTCACCACTGGCCCAACAACCACTTCCACCACTGTAATTGTTGAAACATCTACCTCAACATCACAGCCCACATCAACAGGTGAGAGAAACAACAGGGCCAGTTGTCATAACTTCCAATCCCACTACTTTAACAACAACTACAAATTCACCCACAATTACACCTACCTACAGGTGGAACAACAACAGTTGAAGAAACCACAACTGAGACAATTTCATCTACATCCACAAAGCCACCTAAAGAAGTCACCACCGGCCCAACAACCACTTCCACCACTGTAATTGTTGAAACATCTACCTCAACATCTCAGCCCACATCAACAGGTGAAGAAACAACAGGGCCAGTTGTCATAACTTCCAATCCCACTACTTTAACAACAACTACAATTTGTACCCACAACAACACCTACCACAGGTGGAACAACAACAATTGAAGAAACCACAACTGAGACAATTTCATCTACATCCACAAAGCCACCGAAAGAATTCACCACCGGCCCAACAACCACTTCCACCACTGTAATTGTTGAAACATCTACCTCAACATCTCAGCCCACAGCAACTGGTGAAGAAACAACAGGGCCAGTTGTCATTACTTCCAATCCTACAACTTCAACCACTACTTCAACGGCACCCACTACAATTACAGAGGTAATTAAACCTACCACAGGTGGAATTAGAACAGTTGAAGAAACCACAACTGAGACTAGTCCATCTATATCCACAAAGCCACCTAAAGAAGTCACCACTGGCCCAACAACCACTTCCACCACTGTAATTGTTGAAACCTCTACCTCAACATCCCAGTCCACAACAACAGGTGAAGAAACAACAGGGCCAGTTGTCATTACTTCCAATCCCACGACTTCAACGACAACTACAATTGCGTGAGGTAATTAAACCTACCACAGGTGGAATTAGAACAGTTGAAGAAACCACAACTGAGACTAGTCCATCTATATCCACAAAGCCACCTAAAGAAGTCACCACTGGTCCAATTACATCTTCTACAACTGCTGTCATTGTAACTTCAACTTCAACATCACAGCCTTCAACAACAATTACAGAAACAACAGAGCCAGTGGTCATCACAGGCCCATTAGAAACAACAAGCACTCCTTCAGCATCGCCACAAGTGATTATTACACCTACATCACAAGCAGTCACCACCAGCCAGTGCATTTGCAATGTTAATGGGACACAGTATCTACCAGGTAACCTGTTAAAAATGTCATTCAGACAATCAAAATATATGACATTTCACTAATCTTTTATGATCTTTGCAAAATGAAATGTTCATATATTTGCCTTTCTCAACAATCAGGGAACCTAGTGTATAATGTGACCGATGGTTCAGGGTGTGTCACGGCTTACTGCAAAGCCACTGCTGAGTTGAAGTGGAATCAAATCCATGTCCTTCCTCTAAACCACCCACTGTATCACCCACAACGTCAGAAGAGACCAGACCCACCACCAACAACAATCCTGGGATGCACTGCGTTCAGCCACCAAGAAAGGTCATTTTAAAAGGTTTTTAATAATAAAATGGGTGAATGGGTATATTTGTCTTGTGGTTCATTAGTACACTTGTATGTTCAACCCTGTGTGTGCATGTTTGAGTAATTGCTTTCCCTTATCAAATCAATGGCAGAATGGAGAGTCTTGGCAGCTGAATAGCTGTACCACAGCAATTTGCCAGGACGGCATTGTTGTCCAGCTACCAGTAAAATGCAAGCCAGTGGAGCCACTACAGTGTGAGAATGGTCGTCCACCTGTCAAGGTCTATGATTCAACTGGATGCTGCTTTACATATGAATGTGAATGTAAGTGGCAACATACAACCCAACAATCTGAATTAAAATAAGACATTATTGCTCATTAGTTTTCAATGTCCTCTGTCAATAGCTTAGATTATTATCAACTCATATTTTAACATGTTGCAGGTGTATGCAGTGGATGGGGTGGATCTCACTACATGACATTTGATGGAGTATATTACAATTTCCAGGAGAACTGCTCATACACCTTAGTGAAAGAAATCAACTTCAAATACAACCTTACCATTATTGTTGATAATCACTACTGTGGAAACGCCGACAGTGGATTCTGTCCTCAGTCCCTTATCATTCATTACAAATCCTATGAAGTGATTCTAACCCAGCAGAGATCTGGTGACACAACAGAAAATGTGGTAACTATTTAAAAAAATACATTTTTTTATTAATATCCATAATTTTTTAATGATGCTGCTGCTTTATCATGCTTTATTGAAATCCCATAAATTTAAATGAAAACCAAAAATGCGGTTAACATTGTCATGTTACTACTTTCAAGATAACACATGACTCAACCATCTAAATGTGTATTCATTTCTCCACAAATGCAGGTATATGTCAACAGTAAACGAATCTACCCAGCTTACAGAATGGGTGACATTGCTCTAACAAGTACTGGTGTGGAGGTCGTGCTGGAGATCCCTGATCTTAAGGTTCAGGTGTCTTACAAGGGGTCATCATTTAGCATCAACCTTCCTTATTCCCTCTTCCAAAGCAGCACAGAGGGCCAGTGTGGTGAGTATTATAAAAGAGGGTCAATAAACATTTCACAGTTTCAAACCTTCAGTAGATGCTCCTATCTATACCACCCTATAGAAATTGCATACAACAAGACAACTATGACTTGTCCTTGCTAACTAGGTTTTACCCTACTTAATATCCATATTTTTCAAGGTACCTGTGATAATTCCCAGAAGAATGACTGCCAGTCACCTAATGGTCAGATACAGAGCTGCTCAGTCGCAGCTAGCCAGTGGCTAATTCCAAACCAGGACTGTCAAACTCCTCCAACAGCACCACCCTCTACCACCACGGCCACCCCAAGCACATCCCCTACCCCCTGCAAGACAGTCATTTGTGAAATCATGAACAGCAAGTAAGCAACATGTCAAACTAAGTTTGAAAAAGGGAACCAGCACACAATATGAATGCCTAAATGACAATTCACTTCCTAATGTGTTTTATCAATTGTAATGTTAATTTACTTGTAATTACACCTGTTTTATCATAATACAGGTACCGTTCCATTGGCATTTCTAGTTTAAGGTTGCACTCCATGCATCTCTTTAAATCACTCTCTATGATATTTTATTTCAAAGGGTCTTTGAGGAATGCCATAAAGCGGTTTCTCCTGATGCCTTCATTCAGGCCTGTAGATCAGATGTCTGCAACAATGCTATTTCTAGCTGCTCTAGTCTGGAGGCGTATGCATCTGAATGTGCAAATAAAGGGATCTGCATTGACTGGAGGAAGTCCACAGATGGAGAATGTGGTGAGCTATGAATCCAAGCATAGTAGTCATGCCCCAAATTCATAGGAAGCTACTTTTGTCTTAGGCAGCTACTTAAAAAAACGTTTTTGATGGTGTTCAGCATAACTGTGATCTATTTTTGTCCTGCAGAGCATACATGCCCAGCCACTAAGGTGTACATGCCATGTGGCCCAGCAGTTGAACCAACATGTAATACAAAGTAAGCTTTAGTCTGATTGGATGTTATATGAATTTCTTTAATTTGAGCGTTTTTTAAATAAATGATCTCCTGTATAATCCCAAAACTATTTTGTACGCAGATATAATGAGAAGTATTTGAACAACCAAACCCAAATGACCAATAAGACGAAGGAGGGTTGCTTCTGTCCATCTAAAACCGTCTTGTTCAGCACCTACTCTGATACTTGTGTGGTCTCCTGTGGTAAGAATGGGTTATGGGTCATTTTGCAGGTAGCTATCAATATGAAAATTACACCTTTCTGTACGTTGAAACCTTAAATGAAGCATAAATAATGGCTTACAGGCTTTATTTGTAATGGAACAGTTAACAAAATGTGTTGATGTTGAGGTGTGAAGAATGTGATGCCAACCATGTGAGACAAAACTTTTAAACACACCCTCTATTTATTTTTCAGGCTGCACTGGACCTGATGGCAACCCCAAAATGGTAAGAATTTCCTCCATCTAAATATTCTCCAGATATTCATTCAAAACATAGACATATCATGAGATGCATTTCACGTGAGTCAGGGAAACGTACATACTTGGATGGATACTTTTCATTGACATAGTATAGGTCTTGGCCTCTTTATTCCTTCCAATGAACTGACCAGAAGAAAACGTTTAATCTCTGAATAACTACCTCCAACCCATTTCTTCTCACCTAATGATGGTTCATATTAACTGTCATGGTTAAATCCAGTTCATTGCAGAACAAAAACATTTGAGTTACTCTTTTCTGTCTCTGTATTGACCTGACATTACCCTGTTTTTCCATTAAGCCTGGTGATACATGGGAGAGTGGTTGCCAGCAGTGCACCTGTGACATGGACTCCATGATTGTCCAGTGCCAGCCTATCACCTGCCCCACACCAGCCACACCCATCTGCAATGAGACTGGATACAGACTGGTGAACAAGACAGAAGGCTGCTGCCAGAAATATACATGTGGTGAGTGATGGAGCAGACCCTTCAGTAAATCATTAGAAAGCCAACTCTTATTCATACAGTACTAGACCAAGATTATCTGAAGTGTCATGTAGGGTCATAGGGGTTATTTGACACTCTTATCGGCTTGTCTTTTAATCACTTCTCATTGGTTACCTCTGTAACAGAGTGTGATGCACTGCTTTGCCCCAAAGTCATGATGGACTGCCAACCAGGGTGGGAGGCAATTATAAGCACGTCCATCTCAAGTTGCTGTCCAGAGTATACCTGTGGTAAGTCCCCTTGATTTGCTTCATTGGTGGTTTAGTTAGTTCATTGACTTTGTAATTCACAGGAATCACTAGTTTGAATTAAGTTTGTGTTAACTCTGACATGAATCACTGGTATAACTGACTGATTTATTTTAAATGTGTGTCTGTTTAGTTCCTAAGGGTGTATGTGTCTACAATAACATTGAGTACCAGGTAAGAATAAGTCATTTCAAAGAAATTAATTGAAATTCAACAAGCTTCTGAAAGATTCACACACACACAGCTTACTTGCTGCCCTCATAATTGGTCACATTCTAGTATAGAACTGCTCCCTTTGCACTCTGACCCTCCTCTATTCAAACAGTCTGTTATAGTGGATGATAACTTTTGTCTCTCTCTTTCACTCCAGCCTGGTGCTGAAATTCCTAAAGGAACATGCGATAATTGCACCTGCAGCTCGATCATGGATCCTAGCACCAAGCTCAACAACATTGTGTGCACAAATATCTCCTGCGACACTACATGTTCACAGGTACAAAGATGATCAATTAATTTACATATTTATAAGAAACTTGCAGTAGCCTACTCTGGAAGCTGCTGCATGCTTATATAATAAGTGAACAATGATTCAATGATGGCTCTCCATCCTCGTCTTAGGGCTTCCAGTATCAGGCCATACCTGGTCAGTGTTGTGGGAAGTGTGTACAGACAAGCTGTGTGGTTACTATGCCAGATAAGACCAAACACACTATTCAGGTGAGTACAACAAGAGTGTGTATGAGGATGCATAATCTGTCTGTATGATCTGAAACATCATCTTCTCCTTGTGCGATAGGTGAACGAAACGTGGTCACCACCTGGTGACAAATGTGTGAAGTACACATGTGAGAAACCTGGTGGCCAATATATACCAGGGGAGGTGAAGACTGTGTGCCCTGCATTCAGCCCAGAGAACTGTGTCCCAGTGAGTTTCTGTCCTATCTCACCTCCATCGTGGGGACAATCAACACTGCAGTTACACTGTTTTCCATTCTCACTCAGAATGTTACTATCATTTCTAGTGCTCTTGGGTCATAACGATCTCATAATCATCTGTCCTATTTTTCACCCCAGGGCACAGAAAAGACAGACTCAAATGGATGCTGCAAGACCTGTAAGTAACACGTCCAGCCAAGCATTCCTAATAACCACCTATCTACTGGTTAATACTAGCATGCTATGTCACCTAAACAAGAGCAACCGGAAACATTGTGTGACTATATACTGGCCAAAACTGTATATGTTGACTGTTTCTGCTTCATCTGTGTCATACCAAACAATAGCCTAACTCTTGATGCATCTTCCCTGACCAGGCACAGAACGCAGCAATGTCTGTGAGATGAAGTACACCACCACTAGCATTGTCATTAGTGGCTGTGCGACCGCTGAGCCTGTGGAGATCAATTCCTGCTCAGGAAACTGTGGAACCTCTTCTATGTAAGTACTACAGATGCTGAATGCAGCACTAGTCAATGTCATGCAGGCCCCAGTTAGTGATCATCTATTCACTGTCTAGTGTTCCCTTTATGAACTAGGAGGCCATTTTACTGACTTATTGCTCCTGTGCTCATCTTGTCAAGACAACCCAGGGAATTCAAGCCCTCTTTTCAACTTGTCTTGTGTTTATGTGAATGTGCAGGTACTCAGCAGAGGCGAACACCATGATGCACTACTGCTCCTGCTGCCAAGAGGCGACCACTAGCCAGAAAGAGGTGGAGCTGCTCTGCCCTGATGGGTCAAAGGTCAAGCACTCCTACATCCACGTTGAGTCGTGTGGATGTCATGTCACAGACTGTGATGCAGGCACGACCACCGCCCCGGGGACAACGAGACCGCGCAGGAGGAGGCGCTAAACGTCTAGGGAGACAACATGCACACTGATATCGCAATTGTCGTCATGACATCGAATGTTTTAGTCCAAATTTGTTTTCTTGTTACGTTTGAATTAAATCTGTCATGCCAGTGTATTTCTACAATTGGCAACACTTAGTGTTATGTTCTTATACCTTCATTGTGGAATTAATGTATTTTCTATGATAAATGTGGTGGAGAATCTCTTTTCTCATTTGTAGTGAGTAATAAACAACAGCAATTTCAACATGTGCTTCTGCATGTTCCTTTTTCTCTTTGAGCAATTCTCAAATGGGGCTGGAGAAATGTTACCACTCTCAAATTCACAAACAGAGCTATGGTTGTAAGGACCTACCATCCATGAGCTCAAAATGATAATTTAAGGGCCAGATTCAATCAGATCACTTTTTTGCCCACTATATGCATGTTTTAAAGGGAATGTTCCAGCGATTGCAGAGACCACATTAACGGTAAATGCAGCATATGTTTTGCTCAATCGAAAATGACCTTGATATATTAATTGCTCTGTAACACAGATCTTCCACAGTACAGATTGAATCTAGTCCTTAATCATGTTGAGTCTATACAGTGTTTATTTACAATTACATCATTTACAAACAAAGAAGTCAAACAAGCTTATTTTGGGGTTTCTGATGGGGTACGACAGTTGAACTAAGCTCATGAGTCGTTTTTAAGTTATATTCTTCAAAACTCAATGGGTATATTTCAATCAAGTCCAAAAATGACATGGCAAAAACCAGTAGGTTGAGAAATACACTTTAAGAGCAAACAAAACGCAGATAAAACATTTATTTTCATAATGTGTCTTGATTTGAATAAAGGACAAATCTCAAATTTTTAATATAATTGAATTCAAGCCAGATAACCAATAAAACTGCTGGAGCACGTAGCCTTGCCATTCCATTGTGACAGAATCAGAACAACCTTATTACTGCCACTTTTAATGAGTTTGGTACACATCCGGTGGATAGAGAGACATTTATTATGTTCAACCTAGGAGGGCCAAGCACCAGAAGCAGCTAATTCAGTAGTTTAGTTGGAATAGGGTCCAGTAAACAGCGTGAAGGTTTAGAGGCCATGATTATTTTCCTCATTGTGTCAAGAGATATAGTACTAAAATGCTTGAGTGTCTCCCTTGATCCTAGGTCCTGGCAGAGTTGTGCAGACTCAGGACAACTGAGCATTGGAGCAATAGGCATATTTAAAGAGGAGTCCGTCATTTGCTTTCTAATGATCATGATCTTTTCCTCAAATAAGTTAATGAATTTATCACTGCTGAAGTGAAAGACATCCTATCTTGGGGAATGCTGCTTTTTAGTTTGCTTTGCAACAGTATATATATATTTTTTGGATTGTTCTTATTTTCCTCAATTAAGTTGGAAAAAAAGGATGATCGAGCAGCAATAAGGGCTCTTCGATACTCCACAGTACTGGTTTTACAAGCTAGTCGGAAGACTTCCAGTTTGGTGTGGTGCCAATTCCATTCCAATTTTCTGGAAGCTTGCTTCAGAGCTCGGCTATTTTCTGTATACCAGGGAGCTAGTTTCTTATGACAAATGTTTTTTGTTTTTAGGGGTGCGACTGCATCTAGGGTATTGCGCAAGGTTAATTTGAGTTCCTCAGTTAGGTTAACTGATTTTTGTACTCTGATGTCCTTGGGTAGGCGGAGGGAGTCTGGAAGGGCATCTAGGAATCTTTGGGCTGTCCGAGGATTTATAGCATGACTTTTGATGATCCTTGGTTGGGTTCAGAGCTGTCATGACGTTGGCCTCTTTAGGTATAGCAAGCCCCATCCCCCTCTCCCTGCCTCCCCCTTGCCTCCTTCAACTAGGTGACTGTGGTCAGAGAGACGTCATAAATTCCTGAGGATCTCCTCATGGACACACAGTATAGAGAGAGTAAATTTTCATAGAGAACAAAGCAATTCATTCCACCTCAAAGAACTTGAGGTAAGAACAAATTTCATGTTCCGGAGAAAGTATAAAAGATCGGTGAAGAATCCAGCTATGAACTGGTCCGTTTGTCACAACTTGGTGAAGCTCATAGGAGACGGTGTGGCCACATTACCATAACACTGTTTATATAATAGCCTTAGATATGAGGTTTACATCTAATTGTTGTATAAGATGAATGAGTGAGTACGATACTGTTTGTATAATTGTGTAATATGATTTTGGACTGTTTAATGAAGAAAAATACAATTCCCTTTTGATTTGAACTAAATCAGAGGACCGCCCCTGAGCCCAGTTAGGGTCAGACATCCTGGGACAGCCCTTTTCGGCCCTTCCGAATTAAACCCCCACTCGGGTTTTCGATCAGCAGACCGACCTTACCTCAATTACGAGATGGCTAAAGGTTGCAGACCATGTTTCTCAATCACGGGAGTACAAAGTTTGTAGACCATTGCTGTATCTTTTAACCATACCACGTGGTTAAACTCTTAGACTATCGATACCGACAGAATAAGAACAAGTCTTTGATATTAATTACTAGTCTGCAGCTATGAATTCGGTATCATTGAACGCGAAGAACGACAACCGCCGAAACATCCATCCTATAATGAATGTCACTCTGAACCGTCCCCTCTAACCACAACCGAGAGAGAGAGGGAGAGAGACGGACAATTCTACAAAATAAACCAACTTCTCACCAGCGATCAAGATGACACACTGAGCGTAAATATATATATTGATTGCAATTGTTCCCGAATGAGTGAGCGTTCATGTGTAAAGGATAAGCATTTCAATTGTTATAATTATTAACTCTGTAGCGACTTCTTAGTCGACCCCCACTTCCCCTTTTGTCTAACAAGCCGCCATGCCGGTTTATCCCACTAGGGCACATTCTCCTATCATTTCATGTAACCACATTTATCTTGTTTGTTTGTTTATGCATTTCTGTGAATTACTTAGATAGTAATAAATAAATGATTTAAGACAATTGATGTATGGATGACTCATAGTGAAGACTGGGTTTGTGTAGATAACCAACAATTTACGACATTTGGAATGAGACTAACATGAGGTAAAGTAAATAATTCATTAATCAGAAGACTATGGATCAGATATGAACAAATTTGATAGGTTATATTAGGAAATTATAACCTTGTAATCTGAATATTTTTCCTTGGTGCCCCGACTTCCTAGTTAATTAGTTACATCATTAAGGACAACAAAGTCAAGGTATTGGAGTGGCCATCACAAAGCCCTGACCTCAATCGCATTGTAAATTTGTGGGCAGAACTGAAAAAGCGTGTGTGAGCAGGGAGGCCATCAAACCTGACTCAGTTACACCAGCTCTGTCAAGAGGAATGGGCAAAAATTCACCCAACTTATTGTGGGAAGCTTGTGGAAGACTATCCAAAACATTTGACCCAAGTTAAACAATTTAAAGACAAATCTACCAAATACTAATTGTGTGTATTTGAACTTCTGATCCACTGGGAATGTGATGAAAGAAATAAAAGCTGAAATAAATCATTCCCTCTACTATTATTCTGACATTTCACATTCTTAAAATAATGTGGTGATCCTAACTGACATTTTACTTGGTTTGAATGTCAGAAATGGTGAAAAACTGAGTTTAAATGTATTTGGCTAAGGCGTATGTAAACTTCAGACTTCAACTATATATACTTCGCCCAAGGTAACCCCGCTATGTACCCCAGCAAATGTCTTCTCCAACAAGTCAACTTTTTCTTTATCGGTTACGGACGTTTTTCTTTTTTTTACCCACAGCCAAAACTGGAATTCAAGTGGACATGCTTCTTCCAGTCATCTTCTTCAACATAGACCATACATCCCCCAGCTCAGTACCTCTGCCTACTGTAGAGCAGAACAGTCTCCATGTATTTCTCTAGACAGACTTAATGACCCTACGTGCTAAACCACGTGTTTGATGTTATTGATACCTTTTCAATGATTCTGCTCCAGCCATTACCACGTGCCTTTATCGTCCTCCCCAATGAAAGTGACACTAACCTCCTGTGCATCACACATTCATATACAGTTAGGGCAGGTATATTACAATATACAAGACCTTTTCTTATGAACGTAGCACAACCGCCATCCTGTCCAGTTGATCTATTGAACAATAACAAGGAATAACAAAATCAGGATATGGTCTAAACCATGTTTCTTGAACACATATCACATCAGATTTGATACCTCCATCAATTACATATTTCTTAAACTCCTGTCTGTTAGCAATAAGGCTTCTTTCATTCCACTGAAGGATGACAAGAATCATAACTATAATTGTCATCGTACTGAGACATTAGTATTATTAGGAATCAACATATCAACAATCATGGCGACAGTAACATCTGTTACTCTTAAATCTCTGGTGCTGCTTCCACAATGATCTTCAACCTGGCAGTTCTTCTTTCCACAAACGCCGTCAGGTTGATAACCTTTCCAATGAAGACTATGAAGTCAATCTGATTAACTATCCTTTGACATGACACATTTGTAAGAGCATGATTTCTGAACAGGTCTCGTAACTGTGTCAGGGCTAGCTTAACAACATTTCCTACAGTAGGTCCACTTATTCCAGGAGTAGCCCTATTATCTCCAACATTCTGCCTAATAGTTCCACTAATCTGCCTTGTAGCCTCTGCATAAGATACATTATGAGTGATGTTATATCTTTCGGCCTCTCTAGCCTCTTTCTGCACCTGGCATCCACCAAATGCTGCACTATGCCCTGACAATGCTCACACAGTCACCATAATCATGTTCCCCTCTACACTTCGCACATATTTTCTGTCCTTTGCACTGAGCAGCTACATGTCCCATTCTTTGGCATTTGAACATTTTTATTGGAGGTGGGACAAACTCTAGCACTGAACGACAGGAAGGTCATCTGTACTTTCGTAAGCAAAACCTTCTCAAACATGAATTGTACTTACAGGCTTTCACTTCTCTTCCCTTCTTTCTTACTGCAGCCTTTTGGCTTCAACCACTATGCCCATTTACATTTACATTTAAGTCATTTAGCAGACGCTCTTATCCAGAGCGACTTACAAATTGGTGCATTCACCTTATGACATCCAGTGGAACAGTAGTGCATCTAAATCTTTTAAGGGGGGGTGAGAGGGATTACTTTATCCTATCCTAGGTATTCCTTAAAGAGGTGGGGTTTCAGGTGTCTCCGGAAGGTGGTGATTGACTCCGCTGTCCTGGCGTCGTGAGGGGAGTTTGTTCCACCATTGGGGGCCAGAGCAGCGAACAGTTTTGACTGGGCTGAGCGGGAACTGTACTTCCTCAGTGGTAGGGAGGCGAGCAGGCCAGAGGTGGATGAACGCAGTGCCCTTGTTTGGGTGTAGGGCCTGATCAGAGCCTGGAGGTACTGAGGTGCGTTCCCCTCACAGCTCCGTAGGCAAGCACCATGGTCTTGTAGCGGATGCGAGCTTCAACTGGAAGCCAGTGGAGAGAGCGGAGGAGGGGTGACGGAGAGAACTTGGGAAGGTTGAACACCAGACGGGCTGCGGCGTTCTGGATGAGCTGTAGGGGTTTAATGGCACAGGCAGGAGCCCAGCCAACAGCGAGTTGCAGTAATCCAGACGGGAGATGACAAGTGCCTGGATTAGGACCTGCGCCGCTTCCTGTGTGAGGCAGGGTCGTACTCTGCGGATGTTGTAGAGCATGAACCTACAGGAACGGGCCACCGCCTTGATGTTATTTGAGAACGACAGGGTGTTGTCCAGGATCACGCCAAGGTTCTTAGCGCTCTGGGAGGAGGACACAATGGAGTTGTCAACCGTGATGGCGAGATCATGGAACAGGCAGTCCTTCCCCGGGAGGAAGAGCAGCTCCGTCTTGCCGAGGTTCAGCTTGAGGTGGTGATCCGTCATCCACACTGATATGTCTGCCAGACATGCAGAGATGCGATTAAGCCACCTGATCATCAGAAGGGGAAAGGAGAAGATTAATTGTGTGTCGTCTGCATAGCAATGATAGGAGAGACCATGTGAGGTTATGACAGAGCCAAGTGACTTGGTGTATAGCGAGAATAGGAGAGGGCCTAGAACAGAGCCCTGGGGACACCAGTGGTGAGCACGTGGTGTGGAGACGGATTCTCGCCACGCCACCTGGTAGGAGCGACCTGTCAGGTAGGACGCAATACAAGCGTGGGCCGCGCCGGAGATGCCCAACTCGGAGAGGGTGGAGAGGAGGATCTGATGGTTCACAGTATCGAAGGCAGCCGATAGGTCTAGAAGGATGAGAGCAGAGGAGAGAGAGTTAGCTTTAGCAGTGCGGAGCGCCTCCGTGATACAGAGAAGAGCAGTCTCAGTTGAATGACTAGTCTTGAAACCTGACTGATTTGGATCAAGAAGGTCATTCTGAGAGAGATAGCGGGAGAGCTGGCCAAGGACGGCACGTTCAAGAGTTTTGGAGAGAAAAGAAAGAAGGGATACTGGTCTGTAGTTGTTGACATCGGAGGATCAGTGTAGGTTTTTCAGAAGGGGGTGCAACTCTCGCTCTCTTGAAGACGGAAGGGGACATAGCCAGCGGTCAGGGATGAGTTGATGAGCGAGGTGAGGTAAGGGAGAAGGTCTCCGGAAATGGTCTGGAGAAAGAGGAGGGGATAGGGTCAAGCGGGCAGGTTGTTGGGCGGCCGGCCGTCACAAGACGCGAGATTTCATCTGGAGAGGGGGAGAAAGAGGTCAGAGCACAGGGTAGGGCAGTGTGAGCAGAACCAGCGGTGTCGTTTGACTTAGCAAACGAGGATCGGATGTCGTCGACCTTCTTTTCAAAATGGTTGACGAAGTCATCTGCAGAGAGGAGGAGGGGGAGGGGGAGGAGGATTCAGGAGGGAGGAGAAGGTTGCAAAGAGCTTCCTAGGGTTAGAGGCAGATGCTTGGAATTTAGAGTGGTAGAAAGTGGCTTTAGCAGCAGAGAGAGAAGAGGAAAATGTAGAGAGGAGGGAGTGAAAGGATGTCAGGTCCGCAGGGAGGCGAGTTTTCCTCCATTTCCGCTCGGCTGCCCGGAGCCCTGTTCTGTGAGCTCGCAATGAGTCGTTGAGCCAAGGAGCGGGAGGGGAGGACCGAGCCGGCCTGGAGGATAGGGGACATAGAGAGTCAAAGGATGCAGAAAGGGAGGAGAGGAGGGTTGAGGAGGCAGAATCAGGAGATAGGTTGGAGAAGGTTTGAGCAGAGGGAAGAGATGATAGGATGGAAGAGGAGAGAGTAGCGGGGGAGAGAGAGCGAAGGTTGGGACGGCGCGATACCATCCAGTAGGGGCAGTGTGGGAAGTGTTGGATGAGAGCGAGAGGGAGAAGGATACAAGGTAGTGGTCGGAGACTTGGAGGGAGTTGCAATGAGGTTAGTGGAAGAACAGCATCTAGTAAAGATGAGGTCGAGCGTATTTCCTGCCTTGTGAGTAGGGGGAAGGTGAGAGGGTGAGGTCAAAGAGGAGAGGAGTGGAAAGAAGGAGGCAGAGAGGAATATAGTCAAAGGTAGACGTGGGGAGGTTAAAGTCGCCCAGAACTGTGAGAGGTGAGCCGTCCTCAGGAAAGGAGCTTATCAAGGCATCAAGCTCATTGATGAACTCTCCGAGGGAACCTGGAGGGCGATAAATGATAAGGATGTTAAGCTTGAAAGGGCTGGTAACTGTGACAGCATGGAATTGAAAGGAGGCGATAGACAGATGGGTAAGGGGAGAAAGAGAGAATGACCATTTGGGAGAGATGAGGATCCCGGTGCCACCACCCCGCTGACCAGAAGCTCTCGGGGTGTGCGAGAACACGTGGGCAGACGAAGAGAGAGCAGTAGGAGTAGCAGTGTTGTCTGTGGTGATCCATGTTTCCGTCAGTGCCAAGAAGTCGAGGGACTGGAGGGTGGCATAGGCTGAGATGAACTCTGCCTTGTTGGCCGCAGATCGGCAGTTCCAGAGGCTACCGGAGACCTGGAACTCCACTCCATGCCCCTCTGTACATTTTATTTGATATAATGGACATAGATATTGGAACCCCAGAAATGACAAGGCCAGCATCCAAGTGCATTGCTGGATAGTTCTCCCTGCAATAACTGTCACCATAATACAAATAATAATCATAGTTTAAGATAGCTGAAAACCGGGAAAGAAAACACAAGCCTGGTCTACCCCACTCTTGATGGCTTTGGTCTTAATATGAGTAATGGTTCTGGTCACCTCTCTAGTGTCATTTTGACGTAGAGATCTTCAGAACAGCTGACAAGTAGTTGTTGCGGCGAGGTCCCACGAGGGGGTCATGCCCAACAGGGGTGATTTCAATTACAACTTAACACAGGAACCAGGGTCACCCTTCCTGTCTTTGAGGGGTTTACCAGAGCTGGAATGTAGGTCCATAATATGGTGGGGCCATAAAGGCCACCAAGGACAATAGCTCATCTGTAACCCCCCTTCAAAACATCAGATTACCCTGTGATCTGCCTGGGTTGCTACACAAGAGGGGCGGGGGTGGGGTTGGGGGTGGTTATGTGAACACTTATGGGGAAATCACAGTTTCATCGCATATGAACATTAAATGTGGTGCGTTCTTAAGACCAACAGAATGGTCCTATGTCACACTGTCCCACCAGTAGAGCCCTGCTAGAGCTGCTACGGTCAACTGTAAGTGTTGTTATTGTGAGGTGGAAACGTCTAGGAGCAACAACGGCTCAGCCGCAAA
>NW_027039703.1:26451-63117 GCF_034236695.1 Oncorhynchus nerka | reverse complement strand
TGAGTAATAAACAACAGCAATTTCAACATGTGCTTCTGCATGTTCCTTTTTCTCTTTGAGCAATTCTCAAATGGGGCTGGAGAAATGTTACCACTCTCAAATTCACAAACAGAGCTATGGTTGTAAGGACCTACCATCCATGAGCTCAAAATGATAATTTAGGGCCAGATTCAATCAGATCACTTTTTGCCCACTATATGCATGTTTTAAAGGGAATGTTCCAGCGATTGCAGAGACCACATTAACGGTAAATGCAGCATATGTTTTGCTCAATCGAAAATGACCTTGATATATTAATTGCTCTGTAACACAGATCTTCCACAGTACAGATTGAATCTAGTCCTTAATCATGTTGAGTCTATACAGTGTTTATTTACAATTACATCATTTACAAACAAAGAAGTCAAACAAGCTTATTTTGGGGTTTCTGATGGGGTACGACAGTTGAACTAAGCTCATGAGTCGTTTTTAAGTTATATTCTTCAAAACTCAATGGGTATATTTCAATCAAGTCCAAAAATGACATGGCAAAAACCAGTAGGTTGAGAAATACACTTTAAGAGCAAACAAAACGCAGATAAAACATTTATTTTCATAATGTGTCTTGATTTGAATAAAGGACAAATCTCAAATTTTTAATATAATTGAATTCAAGCCAGATAACCAATAAAACTGCTGGAGCACGTAGCCTTGCCATTCCATTGTGACAGAATCAGAACAACCTTATTACTGCCACTTTTAATGAGTTTGGTACACATCCGGTGGATAGAGAGACATTTATTATGTTCAACCTAGGAGGCCAAGCACCAGAAGCAGCTAATTCAGTAGTTTAGTTGGAATAGGGTCAGTAAACAGCGTGAAGGTTTAGAGGCCATGATTATTTTCCTCATTGTGTCAAGAGATATAGTACTAAAATGCTTGAGTGTCTCCCTTGATCCTAGGTCCTGGCAGAGTTGTGCAGACTCAGGACAACTGAGCATTGAGCAATAGGCATATTTAAAGAGGAGTCCGTCATTTGCTTTCTAATGATCATGATCTTTTCCTCAAATAAGTTAATGAATTTATCACTGCTGAAGTGAAAGACATCCTATCTTGGGGAATGCTGCTTTTTAGTTTGCTTTGCAACAGTATATATATATTTTTTGGATTGTTCTTATTTTCCTCAATTAAGTTGGAAAAAAAGGATGATCGAGCAGCAATAAGGGCTCTTCGATACTCCACAGTACTGGTTTTACAAGCTAGTCGGAAGACTTCCAGTTTGGTGTGGTGCCAATTCCATTCCAATTTTCTGGAAGCTTGCTTCAGAGCTCGGCTATTTTCTGTATACCAGGGAGCTAGTTTCTTATGACAAATGTTTTTTGTTTTTAGGGGTGCGACTGCATCTAGGGTATTGCGCAAGGTTAATTTGAGTTCCTCAGTTAGGTTAACTGATTTTTGTACTCTGATGTCCTTGGGTAGGCGGAGGGAGTCTGGAAGGGCATCTAGGAATCTTTGGGCTGTCCGAGGATTTATAGCATGACTTTGATGATCCTTGGTTGGGTTCAGAGCTGTCATGACGTTGGCCTCTTTAGGTATAGCAAGCCCCATCCCCCCTCTCCCTGCCTCCCCTTGCCTCCTTCAACTAGGTGACTGTGGTCAGAGAGACGTCATAAATTCCTGAGGATCTCCTCATGGACACACAGTATAGAGAGAGTAAATTTTCATAGAGAACAAAGCAATTCATTCCACCTCAAAGAACTTGAGGTACGAACAAATTTCATGTTCCGGAGAAAGTATAAAAGATCGGTGAAGAATCCAGCTATGAACAGGTCCGTTTGTCACAACTTGGTGAAGCTCATAGGAGACGGTGTGGCCACATTACCATAACACTGTTTATATAATAGCCTTAGATATGAGGTTTACATCTAATTGTTGTATAAGATGAATGAGTGAGTACGATACTGTTTGTATAATTGTGTAATATGATTTTGGACTGTTTAATGAAGAAAAATACAATTCCCTTTTGATTTGAACTAAATCAGAGGACCGCCCCTGAGCCCAGTTAGGGTCAGACATCCTGGGACAGCCCTTTTCGGCCCTTCCGAATTAAACCCCCACTCGGGTTTTCGATCAGCAGACCGACCTTACCTAAATTACAAGATGGCTAAAGGTTGCAGACCATGTTTCTCAATCACGGGAGTACAAAGTTTGTAGACCATTGCTGTATCTTTTAACCATACCACGTGGTTAAACTCTTAGACTATCGATACCGACAGAATAAGAACAAGTCTTTGATATTAATTACTAGTCTGCAGCTATGAATTCGGTATCATTGAACGCGAAGAACGACAACCGCCGAAACATCCATCCTATAATGAATGTCACTCTGAACCGTCCCCTCTAACCACAACCGAGAGAGAGAGGGAGAGAGACGGACAATTCTACAAAATAAACCAACTTCTCACCAGCGATCAAGATGACACACTGAGCGTAAATATATATATTGATTGCAATTGTTCCCGAATGAGTGAGCGTTCATGTGTAAAGGATAAGCATTTAAATTGTTATAATTATTAACTCTGTAGCGACTTCTTAGTCGACCCCCACTTCCCCTTTTGTCTAACAAGCCGCCATGCCGGTTTATCCCACTAGGGCACATTCTCCTATCATTTCATGTAACCACATTTATCTTGTTTGTTTGTTTATGCATTTCTGTGAATTACTTAGATAGTAATAAATAAATGATTTAAGACAATTGATGTATGGATGACTCATAGTGAAGACTGGGTTTGTGTAGATAACCAACAATTTACGACATTTGGAATGAGACTAACATGAGGTAAAGTAAATAATTCATTAATCAGAAGACTATGGATCAGATATGAACAAATTTGATAGGTTATATTAGGAAATTATAACCTTGTAATCTGAATATTTTTCCTTGGTGCCCCGACTTCCTAGTTAATTAGTTACATCATTAAGGACAACAAAGTCAAGGTATTGGAGTGGCCATCACAAAGCCCTGACCTCAATCGCATTGTAAATTTGTGGGCAGAACTGAAAAAGCGTGTGTGAGCAGGAGGCCATCAAACCTGACTCAGTTACACCAGCTCTGTCAAGAGGAATGGGCAAAAATTCACCCAACTTATTGTGGGAAGCTTGTGGAAGACTATCCAAAACATTTGACCCAAGTTAAACAATTTAAAGACAAATCTACCAAATACTAATTGTGTGTATTTGAACTTCTGATCCACTGGGAATGTGATGAAAGAAATAAAAGCTGAAATAAATCATTCCCTCTACTATTATTCTGACATTTCACATTCTTAAAATAATGTGGTGATCCTAACTGACATTTTACTTGGTTTGAATGTCAGAAATTGTGAAAAACTGAGTTTAAATGTATTTGGCTAAGGCGTATGTAAACTTCAGACTTCAACTATATATACTTCGCCCAAGGTAACCCCGCTATGTACCCCAGCAAATGTCTTCTCCAACAAGTCAACTTTTTCTTTATCGTTACGGACGTTTTTCTTTTTTTTACCCACAGCCAAAACTGGAATTCAAGTGGACATGCTTCTTCCAGTCATCTTCTTCAACATAGACCATACATCCCCCAGCTCAGTACCTCTGCCTACTGTAGAGCAGAACAGTCTCCATGTATTTCTCTAGACAGACTTAATGACCCTACGTGCTAAACCACGTGTTTGATGTTATTGATACCTTTTCAATGATTCTGCTCCAGCCATTACCACGTGCCTTTATCGTCCTCCCCAATGAAAGTGACACTAACCTCCTGTGCATCACACATTCATATACAGTTAGGGCAGGTATATTATAATATACAAGACCTTTTCTTATGAACGTAGCACAACCGCCATCCTGTCCAGTTGATCTATTGAACAATAACAAGGAATAACAAAATCAGGATATGGTCTAAACCATGTTTCTTGAACACATATCACATCAGATTTGATACCTCCATCAATTACATATTTCTTAAACTCCTGTCTGTTAGCAATAAGGCTTCTTTCATTCCACTGAAGGATGACAAGAATCATAACTATAATTGTCATCGTACTGAGACATTAGTATTATTAGGAATCAACATATCAACAATCATGGCGACAGTAACATCTGTTACTCTTAAATCTCTGGTGCTGCTTCCACAATGATCTTCAACCTGGCAGTTCTTCTTTCCACAAACGCCGTCAGGTTGATAACCTTTCCAATGAAGACTATGAAGTCAATCTGATTAACTATCCTTTGACATGACACATTTGTAAGAGCATGATTTCTGAACAGGTCTCGTAACTGTGTCAGGGCTAGCTTAAGCAACATTTCCTACAGTAGGTCCACTTATTCCAGGAGTAGCCCTATTATCTCCAACATTCTGCCTAATAGTTCCACTAATCTGCCTTGTAGCCTCTGCATAAGATACATTATGAGTGATGTTATATCTTTCGGCCTCTCTAGCCTCTTTCTGCACCTGGCATCCACCAAATGCTGCACTATGCCCTGACAATGCTCACACAGTCACCATAATCATGTTCCCCTCTACACTTCGCACATATTTTCTGTCCTTTGCACTGAGCAGCTACATGTCCCATTCTTTGGCATTTGAACATTTTTATTGGAGGTGGGACAAACTCTAGCACTGAACGACAGGAAGGTCATCTGTACTTTCGTAAGCAAAACCTTCTCAAACATGAATTGTACTTACAGGCTTTCACTTCTCTTCCTTCTTTCTTACTGCAGCCTTTTGGCTTCAACCACTATGCCCATTTACATTTACATTTAAGTCATTTAGCAGACGCTCTTATCCAGAGCGACTTACAAATTGGTGCATTCACCTTATGACATCCAGTGGAACAGTAGTGCATCTAAATCTTTTAAGGGGGGTGAGAGGGATTACTTTATCCTATCCTAGGTATTCCTTAAAGAGGTGGGGTTTCAGGTGTCTCCGGAAGGTGGTGATTGACTCCGCTGTCCTGGCGTCGTGAGGGAGTTTGTTCCACCATTGGGGGGCCAGAGCAGCGAACAGTTTTGACTGGGCTGAGCGGGAACTGTACTTCCTCAGTGGTAGGGAGGCGAGCAGGCCAGAGGTGGATGAACGCAGTGCCCTTGTTTGGGTGTAGGGCCTGATCAGAGCCTGGAGGTACTGAGGTGCCGTTCCCCTCACAGCTCCGTAGGCAAGCACCATGGTCTTGTAGCGGATGCGAGCTTCAACTGGAAGCCAGTGGAGAGAGCGGAGGAGCGGGGTGACGTGAGAGAACTTGGGAAGGTTGAACACCAGACGGGCTGCGGCGTTCTGGATGAGCTGTAGGGTTTAATGGCACAGGCAGGGAGCCCAGCCAACAGCGAGTTGCAGTAATCCAGACGGGAGATGACAAGTGCCTGGATTAGGACCTGCGCCGCTTCCTGTGTGAGGCAGGGTCGTACTCTGCGGATGTTGTAGAGCATGAACCTACAGGAACGGGCCACCGCCTTGATGTTATTTGAGAACGACAGGGTGTTGTCCAGGATCACGCCAAGGTTCTTAGCGCTCTGGGAGGAGGACACAATGGAGTTGTCAACCGTGATGGCGAGATCATGGAACAGGCAGTCCTTCCCCGGGAGGAAGAGCAGCTCCGTCTTGCCGAGGTTCAGCTTGAGGTGGTGATCCGTCATCCACACTGATATGTCTGCCAGACATGCAGAGATGCGATTCGCCACCTGATCATCAGAAGGGGGAAAGGAGAAGATTAATTGTGTGTCGTCTGCATAGCAATGATAGGAGAGACCATGTGAGGTTATGACAGAGCCAAGTGACTTGGTGTATAGCGAGAATAGGAGAGGGCCTAGAACAGAGCCCTGGGGGACACCAGTGGTGAGAGCACGTGGTGTGGAGACGGATTCTCGCCACGCCACCTGGTAGGAGCGACCTGTCAGGTAGGACGCAATACAAGCGTGGGCCGCGCCGGAGATGCCCAACTCGGAGAGGGTGGAGAGGAGGATCTGATGGTTCACAGTATCGAAGGCAGCCGATAGGTCTAGAAGGATGAGAGCAGAGGAGAGAGAGTTAGCTTTAGCAGTGCGGAGCGCCTCCGTGATACAGAGAAGAGCAGTCTCAGTTGAATGACTAGTCTTGAAACCTGACTGATTTGGATCAAGAAGGTCATTCTGAGAGAGATAGCGGGAGAGCTGGCCAAGGACGGCACGTTCAAGAGTTTTGGAGAGAAAAGAAAGAAGGGATACTGGTCTGTAGTTGTTGACATCGGAGGGATCGAGTGTAGGTTTTTTCAGAAGGGGTGCAACTCTCGCTCTCTTGAAGACGGAAGGGACGTAGCCAGCGGTCAGGGATGAGTTGATGAGCGAGGTGAGGTAAGGGAGAAGGTCTCCGGAAATGGTCTGGAGAAGAGAGGAGGGGATAGGGTCAAGCGGGCAGGTTGTTGGGCGGCCGGTCGTCACAAGACGCGAGATTTCATCTGGAGAGAGGGGGAGAAAGAGGTCAGAGCACAGGGTAGGGCAGTGTGAGCAGAACCAGCGGTGTCGTTTGACTTAGCAAACGAGGATCGGATGTCGTCGACCTTCTTTTCAAAATGGTTGACGAAGTCATCTGCAGAGAGGGAGGAGGGGGAGGGGAGGAGGATTCAGGAGGGAGGAGAAGGTTGCAAAGAGCTTCCTAGGGTTAGAGGCAGATGCTTGGAATTTAGAGTGGTAGAAAGTGGCTTTAGCAGCAGAGAGAGAAGAGGAAAATGTAGAGAGGAGGGAGTGAAAGGATGTCAGGTCCGCAGGGAGGCGAGTTTTCCTCCATTTCCGCTCGGCTGCCCGGAGCCCTGTTCTGTGAGCTCGCAATGAGTCGTTGAGCCAAGGAGCGGGAGGGGAGGACCGAGCCGGCCTGGAGGATAGGGGACATAGAGAGTCAAAGGATGCAGAAAGGGAGGAGAGGAGGGTTGAGGAGGCAGAATCAGGAGATAGGTTGGAGAAGGTTTGAGCAGAGGGAAGAGATGATAGGATGGAAGAGGAGAGAGTAGCGGGGAGAGAGAGCGAAGGTTGGGACGGCGCGATACCATCCGAGTAGGGGCAGTGTGGGAAGTGTTGGATGAGAGCGAGAGGGAGAAGGATACAAGGTAGTGGTCGGAGACTTGGAGGGGAGTTGCAATGAGGTTAGTGGAAGAACAGCATCTAGTAAAGATGAGGTCGAGCGTATTTCCTGCCTTGTGAGTAGGGGGGGAAGGTGAGAGGGTGAGGTCAAAAGAGGAGAGGAGTGGAAAGAAGGAGGCAGAGAGGAATATAGTCAAAGGTAGACGTGGGGAGGTTAAAGTCGCCCAGAACTGTGAGAGGTGAGCCGTCCTCAGGAAAGGAGCTTATCAAGGCATCAAGCTCATTGATGAACTCTCCGAGGGAACCTGGAGGGCGATAAATGATAAGGATGTTAAGCTTGAAAGGGCTGGTAACTGTGACAGCATGGAATTGAAAGGAGGCGATAGACAGATGGGTAAGGGGAGAAAGAGAGAATGACCATTTGGGAGAGATGAGGATCCCGGTGCCACCACCCCGCTGACCAGAAGCTCTCGGGGTGTGCGAGAACACGTGGGCAGACGAAGAGAGAGCAGTAGGAGTAGCAGTGTTGTCTGTGGTGATCCATGTTTCCGTCAGTGCCAAGAAGTCGAGGGACTGGAGGGTGGCATAGGCTGAGATGAACTCTGCCTTGTTGGCCGCAGATCGGCAGTTCCAGAGGCTACCGGAGACCTGGAACTCCACTCCATGCCCCTCTGTACATTTTATTTGATATAATGGACATAGATATTGGAACCCCAGAAATGACAAGGCCAGCATCCAAGTGCATTGCTGGATAGTTCTCCCTGCAATAACTGTCACCATAATACAAATAATAATCATAGTTTAAGATAGCTGAAAACCGGGAAAGAAAACACAAGCCTGGTCTACCCCACTCTTGATGGCTTTGGTCTTAATATGAGTAAAGGTTCTGGTCACCTCTCTAGTGTCATTTTTGACGTAGAGATCTTCAGAACAGCTGACAAGTAGTTGTTGCGGCGAGGTCCCACGAGGGGGTCATGCCCAACAGGGGTGATTTCAATTACAACTTAACACAGGAACCAGGGTCACCCTTCCTGTCTTTGAGGGGTTTACCAGAGCTGGAATGTAGGTCCATAATATGGTGGGGCCATAAAGGCCACCAAGGACAATAGCTCATCTGTAACCCCCCCCCCCCCCCCTTCAAAACATCAGATTACCCTGTGATCTGCCTGGGTTGCTACACAAGAGGGGCGGGGGGGTGGGGTTGGGGGTGGTTATGTGAACACTTATGGGGAAATCACAGTTTCATCGCATATGAACATTAAATGTGGTGCGTTCTTAAGACCAACAGAATGGTCCTATGTCACACTGTCCCACCAGTAGAGCCCTGCTAGAGCTGCTACGGTCAACTGTAAGTGTTGTTATTGTGAGGTGGAAACGTCTAGGAGCAACAACGGCTCAGCCGCAAACTGCTATGCCACACAAGCTCACAGACCGCCGAGTGTTGAAGTGCGTAAAAATCTTCCTTCCTCAGTTGCAACACTCACTACCGAGCTCCAAACAGCCTCGGGAAGCAACTTCAGCACAAGAAGTGTTAATCGGGAGCTTGACTAGGCTATGAAGATGGACTGGAGTAAATTGTATTATAATGCCCGGAGGGAAAAAGCAGCAAAGAGGGTGAGTCTTCTGTCAGCTCAGAGATTTCCTGGAAGGTGCTCTGGAAATTGATGGTGCAGGTCAAGACCCTAGCGTGGAAGATATGGACATGTCTGATGTAGAAGTGGCAGATAAGGAGGTGTCAGGTGTTAACAATTTGTCAGACAGTGAGAGAAGTGAGACAGACAGTTCTACTGGTGATGAGAGTGGTGGCTTGATGTGCAGACTGGGCTGTAGAGTTTAGGATCCCGTTGATTGCTTTGTCTGCCTTGTTGCTAATTCTTCGATTTATATACCATACTTTTCTTGCCAAAATGTGTACAAAATTGAGACACAGGTTGGTGGCTCATTTCACTACTTTAGAATAGTCAATGCGCTTAACAAACTATTGCAAAGACTATTGTCTTATGTTCCGGACAAGCATGCTTTTAAGTTGCAGCTTAATTTTGATGGCCTTCCTCTTTTTAAGAGCTCTGCCATTCAGTTATGGCCAATATTCTGAATAATCCAAGGAAAAGTCAAAAAGTCTGTGATTATTGCTTTGTTTTGTGGGTCCGCAAAACCAACTTCTTTGAATGAGTACTGAATGAGTACTGAAGCAAGCAGGTCACTGAGTTAAAATGCATAAGTGGGGGTTTTCTTTTCATGTGATTTCTTCATTTCTTAAATGTGTCTTCTGTAATATGTGATGCCCCAGCTAGAGCATATATAAAAAGTGAAGTCCCACACTGGATATAGTAGCTGTGACAAGTTCTACCGAAGGGGTGTCTACACAGGCAGCCGTGTGGCATTTCCTGAGGTTAATGCCAGGCCTAGAATCAACGAGGGCTTCAAACAGTCAGTGGACGAAGAACACTTCCATAACTAGTCTCCCCTTTTGAATTCTAACATGGTAAGAGTGAGTCGAGAACCATCGGTTGTTCCTTGGCTGCAAGCTCTTCCTTACCTTTCTCCGATACTCTGTGTAGGAACGTGTAGGAATGTGTCAAACAGCGCTTCCGGGTTCCAAACACTCTCTGCTGCCAACGTGCAGAAATCCACAGCGTAGTCTGCCACACTATGGGAGTCTTGGCGTAGCTGGAGCAGCTTACGAGCAGAATCTCTCCCAGACAATGGAGAATCAAACACCTTCCGAACTTCCTCTGCGAGCTACACCAGACTGAGTCAGGTGGTGGATTGTAGCCTAGTGGTTAGAGAGTTGGACTAGGAACCGAAAGGTTGCAAGTTCAAATCCCAGAGCTGATAAGGTACAAATCTGTCATTATGCTCCTGAACAGACAGTTAACCCACTGTTCCTAGGCCATCATTGAAAATAAGAATTTGTTCTAACTGACTTGCCTGGTTAAATAAAGGTAAAATAAAAAGGTTACTTTAACGCAAATACCTGGGAGACCTAGGAAATTATACAAGTGATGGCTCCATAAAATAACAAACTAAATAAAACATACAAAATATGACCATACATATTTGTGTGTGTCATATACATGTGGCATATGCTTGGGTACCACCTTGACATCTCTGATCTGCTTGCCTTAATAAATGAATGCTAGAACATTGGTAGCCAGGGTTAGATATTTGTATTTAGTCTCTTAATAATTGCATAACTGTGCAAGTTTGACACATGTTCTCTTTTGTTTGCATGTGAGCATGTCTTTTTTTTGTCTGTCCTGTCAATGTTGCGTGATCACAAATGCCTCAGCACGCATAGAAGGTTACTTTGCCTGCTTGCAAATGTGTGCTAAAAGTGGGGATGTTTCATAGTATTTCTGATTATGTTATCTACCCAACACCAATGAACCACTTTTTTGTTTTTTACAGAGAACCATAGAGCCACCACTGCAATATAGGCCTAAACTCAGGAAAAAGTGCTATCTAAAACCTAAAAGGATTCTTCCGCTGCAACCATAGGAGAACCCTTTTTGGTTACAGGTATAGCCCCTTCTGTGCCTACAGTAGGTAGAACCCTTTTGGGCTCCATTCCACAGCGGGTTCTACATGGAACCAAAAATATTTTTACCTGGAATTTCTACCTGGTGACATCCAAAGAAACCCATTGGTACCCCTTTTTCAAAGAGTGTACTCAACAAGTTCAACCTGTTAAGTTTACACCATTTCATTCTGTACTCTGTACTCTGTACTCAAACATCTTCCTGGTATTCAAGATAACACGCAACATAGCACAACAGTCTTTGAAGGTTCCCCACTTTTTGCAAGAACCTCCACCAGGGGTGACTGTAGACTAGTATCCTAAAACTAATAGGTGTAAGTAGACCTTACAGTGAAATGCTTACTTACGAGCCCCTAACCGACAGTGCACTTTCAAAAAATATGGATAAGAATAAGAGATAAAAATAACATGTAATTAAAGAGCAGCAGTAAAAAATAACAATATATACAGGGGAGTGCCCGTACAGAATAAATGTGCGGGGGCACCGGTTAGTTGAGGTAGTATGTACATGTAGGTAGAGTTAATTAAAGTGACTATGCATAGACGACAACAGAGACATCTCGTTTTCAACAAAAAGTAATTATTTTCAAATAAATCAAATTTTTCTTGTCAACACAGTAGGCCTAAATATTTCCTAATGATGTCACAACTTAAATATAGCCTACTTACTCTTCAGTTGGATCAAGGACATCTTGGTAATTATTTTCATGGTCTCTAAGGAAACTATCTGGGGTAGACTCTCTCGAAAAGTGCGTCTGCCGCTTGTAAAAAACAAACAAATTAACTTCTGTGTCGCTGCCGAGCTCTCAAATACAGTGCCAATCTCTTACTCTATGAACTGTCACTGCTATCCAGATTCCTTGGGACGTCCCTACCCTGAACCCTAAACTATAACCCTTAGCTAACACTAAACTCAACCCTTACCTTAACCATTTGACATTTCTACTTGATTGGGGTCCTGATATCCCAAGAATTCCAAATAGCATGGACCCTCTGGGAAAGCCTATTAACTCCTCTATTCAACTGAAAACTATGGACACAACTCTTATTGGTTGTCTGAAGTAGGCTAATTACTGGAACTGGTAACAACACAGTCTGTGATTGGCTAACAACATTTAGATCTGTATACAGCAAGATAATACCATCCCATGAGGTGTTGAGGGAAAGACAGATTACCTATAGATTGGACATAATATTTTCTAGGAATTTAGCGATAACCCGGAAATACACAAGCCGTAGACTACACTACAGCTCAAGGTGGCTACATCGGAATTTTGGCTTTCTAACATTTATGGTTGAGATTGAATTAATATAAATATAAATTATGCATTTTATGACTTTCAATAACACACAGGTGTCACGCAGACATTAGTAAGGCATTGGTATGATGACATGTTAGTTACACGTTCAATGGTAGGCGACAGCCACACGGTTAAAACTTAATGCATGCTCTTCAACCAATCACTGCCCGCACCTGCCCTCCCGTCCAGCATCACTACTCTGGGCGGTTCTAACATAGAATATGTGGAAAACTACAAATATGTGGGTGTCTGGTTAGACTGTAAACTCTCCTTCCAGACTCACATTAAGCATCTCCAATCCAAAATTAAATCTAGAATTGGCTTCCTATTTCGCAACAAAGCATCCTTCACTCATGCTGCCAAACAAACCCTCGTAAAACTGACTATCCTGCCGATCCTTGACTTCGGCGATGTCATTTACAAAATAGCCTCCAACACTCTACTCAGCAAATTGGATGCAGTCTATCACAGTACCATCTATTTTGTCACCAAAGCCCCATATACTACCCAACACTGCGACCTGTATGCTCTCGTTGGCTGGCCCTCGCCAAACCCACTGGCTCCAGGTCATCTACACTGCTCCAAAAAATAAAGGGAACACTTAAACAACACAATGTAACTCCAAGTCAATCACACTTCTGTGAAATCAAACTGTCCACTTAGGAAGCAACACTGATTGACAATAAATGTCACATGCTGTTGTGCAAATGGAATAGACAACAGGTGGAAATTATAGGCAATTAGCAAGACACCCCCAATAAAGGAGTGGTTCTGCAGGTGGTGACCACAGACCACTTCTCAGTTCCTATGCTTCCTGGCTGATGTTTTGGTCACTTTTGAATGCTGGCGGTGCTTTCACTCTAGTGGTAGCATGAGACGGAGTCTACAACCCACACAAGTGGCTCAGGTAGTGCAGCTCATCCAGGATGGCACATCAATGCGAGCTGTGGCAAGAAGGTTTGCTGTGTCTGTCAGCGTAGTGTCCAGAGCATGGAGGCGCTACCAGGAGACAGGCCAGTACATCAGGAGACGTGGAGGAGGCCGTAGGAGAGCAACAACCCAGCAGCAGGACCGCTACCTCTGCCTTTGTGCAAGGAGGAGCAGGAGGAGCACTGCCAGAGCCCTGCAAAATGACCTCTAGCAGGCCACAAATGTGCATGTGTCTGCTCAAACGGTCAGAAACAGACTCCATGAGGGTGGTATGAGAGCCCGACGTCCAGAGGGGAGGAGGGGGAGGAGATGGAGAGAGTGAAGAGAGAGAGCAAGGGGGGTAAAAGGCAATGGATGGATGGATGGAAAGATGGAGTGAGTGTAATCAAACCATAGGGAGAAGGCCAATGGATGTGTGTGTGTGTTGTAGTGAAAACAAGAGACAGTCTATCCATCAATATCTACTCATTCTCTGATTGTTCTATATGTAAGCTGTAGGGTAGATTGTGTGTATCTGTGTGTGTGTCTGTGTGTGTGTGTCTCCCGGAGCCTGAACTTTCTTTGGTATTTGTTCCGTAGTGTTGTACTGATAAAGATCTAATCAGGAATGAATTCACATCCTGATAAGAACAAGGAAATGTACACTGTACTGATTTTTTTCAGCAGAGCAGTGAGGATACAATCACACTATTCCTGAGAACTTCCACCTGGAACACTGAGGAAGGAGAACATGATGGCCTTTCAAATGATTCAAGGCACATACTGTAATGTATATGGAATGGCAACAATAACAAGCAGATGGCTTCCAATCCTTCTTTATTAAATTAACAACTTTATATAGTAGTTATTTAATCCCAGTTAAATACAGTCAAATGTAACCATTTGAGTGGATATAATTGACTGTCAATGAGTTAAGTAAAACATCAAAAAACGTTCAAAAGGTGGTATGCAGTGCAGGTACTACAAGTGCTCCCAGAGTGTTGTGTTAATCTATTGCCATAAATATGTATTTGCACTGGGTAATTTCTCATCACTCTTCTTATCTCTCATGTTGCTATGGTGGTAAATTGGCAACGTTCTCTTTAAGGACAATATTTTTTGTCCCAGTGCTATTGCTTGGCAGCTGGACAGGTATATGATGGATTCACCAGGAGTCCTAATTCACTTTACTGGATAAACACACAAAAACACAGTCCTCCCCCGAAATGTCAGTCCAGAGAAACGTATCTTAAAATCCAAAGTGTTTTCTGAGTAATGAGGTGTGGCAACCAACCTGATACTATACAACGGCCCCAAAAACAGACTAGACAATGAGCCATACTGTCTGTGGGCTGACAGCCTCCTTTCTCTGCAATGGCTTAGTGTCCAACATGACAGCTCCCATGTTGGATGTTTAAGACATACAGTACCAGTCAAAAGTTTGCACACACCTACTCATTAAAGGATTTTTCTTTATTTGTACTATTTTCTATATTATAGAATAATAGTGAATACACCAAAACTATGAAATAACACATTGTTAAAGTAATTTAAATGTTGAAAGATAATGATGAAATAATTCCACTGAAATTGATTAGAATCATAAAAGTATTATCTGATTGTTTTGTATAGTTTTAGTCAGAATTAGGGTAAAACAATATATCTGTATAGTGGAAAAACCCAGACTGTCTGAGAAAAATTCGGTGCCGACCGGGCTAGGACAGGGAGTACTTCTCACGGTCTCCCTAATCTTGAGGGAGGACAGGGAGTACTTCTCACGGTCTCCCTAATCTTGAGGGAGGACAGGGAGTACTTCTCACGGTCTCCCTAATCTTGAGGGAGGACAGGGAGTACTTCTCACGGTCTCCCTAATCTTTGTCGGCTGGGTAGTGATACAGTATGTGCGTAGGATACCTACTGTTCGTGTGTGGAAGTATGTGCCCAACTATAAAATTGATGTTTTTGTGATCTTGACTTTAGAACGTTCTCGTGAATAAACTGTACTAACTTTTGCATAAGCTGAGTCTTTGACTAATTATTATTAAACCCATTGTCTTACAAACCTTGGGGATTGATCAAAGCTATTGATTGATTGTTATTATCATTGGGATTGAAAATTCTCGTGACACACATATGGAATCATGTAGTAACCACAGCAGGGTTTAAAAAAAATTGAAATATATTTTATATTTCAGATTCTTCAAAGTAGTCACCCTTTGGCTTGATGACAGCTTTGCACACGCTTGACATTTTCTCAACCAGCTTCATAAGGTAGTCACCTGGAATGCATTTCAATTAACAGGTGTGCCTTGTGTAATATTTGTGTTGTGGAGAAATGACCAGGCAGGAGACGGGAGTACAGTTAGTTGTCGTTTAGTCAAAAAACCCTCGTGCTCTACAGTTCGCGGCATTCCAGTGCGCATGTGCATTTCCTATTAGGTGTAGTAACGTAACACTGCCGTAATGCATTACTGCTTAGTAACAGCACAGTAACTAATATAAACAGATGTAGATCCCAGATACTACACTCCTCCCCCATAGTGTTTAACTCCCAGAGAACAAGGTAAATATGTTAGGTAACTACTAATGCAATATCTGAACAATGCATTCTTAAACATTTTTCAACTACTGGGTTGAAGCAGACTTTTCAGAGCCCAGCACAAATCCAGGGGATTATTCTGCCCCGAAGATGGAGTTTGTGTCCTAATAACTAACCCAGGTAATGTCCTTTTTCTTTCCTTTTATCTAGGACATATTAAAGTGTTTGTTTTACTGTCCGTTACCTCCTTAACCAGCTCAACTCACAGGTCAAGCTTTTGAGGTGCCCTTCGCTCTCGAATAGGATATCTCCGCTCCTCCTGGGCTTCCTGTGGTGGGCCAGGTTCGGGTGGAAGGTCAGGCTCTTTCTCTTCCGTACGACCACAGTCAGGAGAATAGTCCTGGGGGTCGTTATTGTTCTTGTTCTCTCGGTATGTCTCTGCTGGGGCGTTGGACCGTAGTAGATGATCCACATGAACGTTGACCTGGCGATGACCAATTTGGACTTGGTAAGTCAAAGGTCCTCTGCGTTGCAAGATCACACCTGAGTTCCACAGGCGCTTGGGGTGTCTGAAATCACGTACCATCACCCTCTCTTCCTCTTTGAATTCTCTGACAGTCTTTGAGTGTCTGTCATGAGCTTTCTTCTCAATTTGAGCATCATTTTTCTCACTTGGTGACAGAGTCCGTGATGCAAATGCAATAGGGTGTTCTTCACCTGACGGTAGAACATGTGAGATGACGGCTCCTACTCCGTATGGAGATGCATCACACGCGAGTCTCAGCTTCATCTCTGTTTTATAGTGGGCAAGCCACTTGCTCTTTAGCAGACGCTGTTTGCAAGTCTTGAATGCTTCTTCGCATTTGTTGGTGAAGCGGATGCAACAATGTGGACAAGTTTGCCACAAACTTTCCGTAATAGTTCAGGAGCCCCAAAAATGACCTCAGCTCTGAGATATTTGTGGGTGCTGGAGCGTTTACGATTGCTTCCACCTTGCTGTTGGTTGGGTGCAGGCCTTGTGCATCAATCTTGTATCCGAGATACTCCACTGAGTCCTGGAGGAACTCACACTTTCTGCGTTTCATTCTCACTCCGTATTTCTCCAGTCTTGACATCACTTTGTCCAGCACTACAAGGTGCTCTCCAATGGTTGGTGCTGACACGAGGATGTCGTCCATGAAGCACACAACATGGTCTATACCGTCCAAGATCTGATCAATTGTTTGTTGGAATATCGCTGGAGCTGTCGAGATTCCATAGGCCAAGCGATTGAATCTGAATAGCCCCTTGTGTGTATTGATGGTCAGATACTGTTCTGACTCCGGATCCAGCTTCAGTTGCTGATAAGCGAATGCCAGGTCCAGCTTACTGAAAACCTTCCCACCAGCTAGAGTGGCAAACAGATCTTCAGCGTTTGGTAGTGGATATTCCTCTGGTAGTATGCAGCGATTTACTGTGACCTTGTAGTCACCGCACATTCTGACGGTCTTGTCTTTCTTTGGGACTACAACAATCGGAGCAGCCCAGTCGCTCCTCGCTACTTTCGTTATTATGTTATTCTTCTGTAGGCGGTCCAGTTCCTTCTCTACTGCTTCCTTAAGAGCATAGGGAACTGGACGTGGTTTGTGAAAGATAGGCTTGGTTCCTTCTTGCACTCTGACTTTTGCTGTGAAGTCTTGTATTTCACCGTAGCCATCTTAAAAAGTTCTTTGTGCTTCTCCAGCATGTTAGTGAGTGTAGCCTGACTCACTGGTTTGTCATTTCTCAGACTGAAGATTTCTCCCCAGTTCAACTTGATCTTTTGTAGCCAGTTTCTGCCTAGCAAGGCTGATTTTTCTCCTTTAACAATGACAAGCGGTAGCGTCCACTCCTTCCCCTCATACCGGACTGGTACCTGGATCTGCCCTAACACAGGAATAGTGTCACCAGTGTATGAAGAAAGGCGGATGGACGCGGGCTGAAGAGGGCACTCTTTCAGTTTTTCTTTGTAGAGTCTCTCTGGAACCAGGGATACAGACGCTCCGGTGTCCAGCTGCATTTTTACTGGTTTTCCCGCTAACTCCATGTTGAGATAGATTCCATCTTTTAGTTGTTGAGCTGTGTACACTGTGAACAGTTCCACTACTGTTTCAGTTGTACCTTCCTCTTCTTGTGCTGCGTCTGACACTTTGTGCGCTCTTGCTGTGCGTTTTGAGGCTTTACACACTCTCTGTAAATGTCCAACCTTTCCACAATTGTGGCACTTTTCCTTTTGGAATCGACATTCACTGTGCTGATGATTATCTCCCCACATCTGTAGCAACTTGGCTTAGACCTTTGAGATGTGGGCTGCTTTGTTCTTGTGTAACCTTGAGGACGGGACTGAAAAAAGTGTGACTTTTGTGAGCTTTTTCCACCACGTGCATCACTGACCTTGTGAACACCTTTCTGACGTTCTGCATGTCCCGATAGCTCAATAGTATCCCTGTGGGCAAGCTCGAGTCCAAGTGCTATATCACAGGCTTTCTTAAAGGTCAGGTCCTTCTCTGACAGGAGCCTTCTGTGATATGCTTCACCTGTGAGACCACATACAAACTTGTCTCGAGAGCATCATCAAGAAATCGTGCAAACTCACATGTACTTGCCAGCCTTTTCAAAGCAAGGATGTAGTCAGCCACGGTTTTCCCCTTGACTCTGGTGACGTTGGTAAAATCTGAAACGTTCTGCAATGAGAATTGGCTTAGGCTTGAAATACCTTGAAAGAGTTTCAGTCAGTTCTGCATAGTTCAACTCCACTGCTTTCATTGGTTCAATGAGACCTTTCAGCAATCCATACTCAGTTGGACCCAAAACACTGAGAAATGCATCTGCTTTCTTTCCATCTTTGATTTCATTTGCAGCCAGCCAACGCTCAAAACGCTCCAAATAGGAATCAAAATCCTCTTTTGTAGCCTCAAACTCTGGTACTCGACCAATGGTTGCCATTTTCACAGTTAATTGTTCAGTTTCCTTATATTCCTTAATTTTCTGAATATTCATCTACTTCTTCACTTCAGAAGTTTCTGCAATTACTTCATTCACTGCACTCATTTGTATTAATGTACACACCGTGTTACGTCCCTTCTTCCTTTTTTTTTCTTCTTTGACAATATTTCTCCACTGAGATCGCCTAATTTCAATGGGTTCAATGACAGTTTCTTTTATTTAACCACCAGAGGGCAGTGTCGCTATTCTGGACTCCAATAGTCTTGCTACTTGGCAGCTCCTGAATACTGTACTAGCAGTGCTAGCCTACTCTACTGGCGAAAGAAAATAAAAAATAACTGACGAATTACATACTTTTTTTGAGTTTCATTACTCACGCAACATTCTTCCCTTCAAGCAATGTCCGTTTATGTAGTTTAATCACCTCGTCGCCACTGTAATATTTGTGTTGTGGAGAAATGACCAGGCAGGAGACGGGAGTACAGTTAGTTGTCGTTTAGTCAAAAAACCCTCGTGCTCTACAGTTCGCGGCATTCCAGTGCGCATGTGCATTTCCTATTAGGTGTAGTAACGTAACACTGCCGTAATGCATTACTGCTTAGTAACAGCACAGTAACTAATATAAACAGATGTAGATCCCAGATACTACACCTTGTTAAAATTAATTTGTCTAATTTCTTTCCTTCTTAATGCATTTGATTCAATCAGTTGTGTTATGACAAGGTAAGGGTGGTATACATAAAATAGCCCTATTTGGAAAAGACCAGGTCCATATAGTGGCAAGAACAGCTCAAATAAGCAAAGAGGAACGACAGTCCATCATTACTTTAAGACATGAAGTTCAGTCAATCAGGAACATTTCAAGAACTTTGAAAGTTTCTTCAAGTGCAGTCGCAAACACCATCAAGCACTATGATGAAACTGGCTCTCTTGATGACCGCCACAGGAATAGAAGACCCAGAGTTACCTCTGCTGCAGACAATGAGTTCAATAGAGTCACCAGACAAAATAAATGCTTCACAGAGTTCAAGTAACACAGATCTCAACATCAACTGTTCAGATGAGACAGTGTGAATCAGGCCTTCATGGTTGAATTGCTGCGAAGAAAGCACTACTGAAGGACACCAATAAGAAGAAAAGACTTGCTTGGGCCAAGAAACATGAGCAATGGACATTAGACCGGTGGAAAGTCCAAATTTGAGATTTTTGGTTCCAACCGCCGTGAGATGCAGAGTAGGTGAACGGATGATCTCTGCATGTGTGGTTCCCACCATGAAGCATGGAGGAGGAGGTTTGATGGTGTAGGGGTGCTTCGCTGGTGACACTGTCAGTGATGTATTTAGAATTCAAGGCACACTTAACCAGCATGGCTACCACAGCATTCCGCAGCGATACGCCATCCCATCTGGTTTGCGCTTAGTGACTATCATTTGTTTTTTGTAACAGGACAATGACCCAACACACCTCCAGGCTGTGTAAGGGCTATTTGACCAAGAAGGAGACTAATGGAGGGCTGCATCAGGTAACCTGGCCTCCACAATCACCCGACCTCAACCCAATTGAGATGGTTTGGGATGAGTTGAACCGCAGAGTGAAGGAAAAGCAGCCAACAAGTGCTCAGCATATGTGGGAACTCCTTCCAGACTGTTAGAAAAGCATTCCAGGTGAAGCGTGTTGAGAGAATACCAAGAGTGTGCGATATTTGGATATTTTTTTGGTTGCTGCATGATTCCATATGTGTTATTTCATAGTTTTGATGTCTTCATTACTGTTCTACAGTGTAGAAAATAGTAAAAATAAAGAAAAACCCTTGATGTAAATGTGTCCAAACTTTTGACTGGTACTGTATCAAAGAGCACCCACTGCTACAATTTATTGTAATGTAACACTTTTCTAAGCCAGACCTCTGATCTGTGTGCCGTGTCTGTCTTTTGCCCTCTATCATAGAGGATCAGCCATCTGTGGGGATAGTGAGGTCAGAGCACAGCAGTAATCAGTCCCGCTCATCCTGGCTCCTGCCTCTGGTGTTCTCCTCTTTCTCTCTCCATCGTTCTTCCCCTCTGACCTTCCTCTGCTCTCTCTAGCTCTTATTGAGTCTGTCTTGCCTCTTCTGCTCTGCTGGATCTGTAGAGCATCAACCACTGGCTGGAGTAGAGGAGAGAGAAGGAGAGAGCGAGCGAAACAGAGTGAGGTAAAGCAGGGAAATAGATATAGAGATAGAGCAGAGAGAGGACAATAGTAGAGAGGGAAACTGGCAAATCTCATCAGCCCCCCTATCAGGATTAATTTCCTCCACACCTGGCTTTTGGGGATTAATGGGTGTTAATTTCTCTGCTCTGCACGGGGTATATAACAAAGTATTGAGAAACTTTTGTTATTGACCAAATACTTATTTTCCACCATAATTTGCAAATAAATTAATTAAAAGTCCTACAATGTGATTATCAGGATTATTTTCTCATTTTGTCTGTCATAGTTGAAGTGTACCTATGATGAAAATTATAGGCATTTCTCATCTTTTTAAGTGGGAGAACTTGCACAATTGGTGGCTGACTAAATACTTTTTTGCCCCACTGTATATCTCACTGGTCACCCCCAAAGCCAATTCTTCCTTCGGCTGCCTCTCCTTCCAGTTGTCTGCTGCCCATGACTGGAACGAACTGCAAAAATCTCCGAAGCTGGAGACACTTACCTCCTTCACTAGCTTTAAGCACTAGCTGTCAGAGCAGCTCACCGATCACTGCACCTGTACATAGCTCATCTGTAAATAGCCCATCCAATCTACCTCATCTCCATACTGTATTTATTTATTTATCTTGCTCCTTTGCACCCCAGTATCTCTGCTTGCACTTTCATCTTCTGCACATCCTACCATTCCAGTGTTTAATTGCTATATTGTAATTACTTCTCCACCATGGCCTATTAATTGCCTTACCTCACTCATCCTACCTCATTTGCACATTCTGTATGTAGATTTTTCTATATTATTATTGATTGTATGTTTGTTTATTCCATGTGTAACTCTGTTATTGTATGTGTCAAACTGCTTTGCTTTATATGGGCCAGGTCGCAGTTGCAAATGAGAACTTGTTCTCAACTAGCCTACCTGGTTAAATAAAGGTGAAATAAAATAAATAAAATTACATATGGCAGGGCTTGGACTCTAGAGGGTTAACTAGTTCATGTTAGAAGCCTGAGTTACTTATGGATTTGTTTCACACATTTTGAAGTGAACACTGTAAATAATATGAATGTAAATACATTTTGTGGGAAATGATACCATTGTAATCAAATACCTAACAGTTACAGCAGGTTCCACACAGAGAAACATTGGGATGAATCCTTAGAAATGAAGACACGAGAGCAGGTCACTAGAAACTAGCAGTGTCTAAAGGTATTTTTACTGTAAATAACACAAAAGCATTTGCTACATTGGTTCTTTAATGAATAGTTTTGAGTCTTCAGGTAGATTGTGGTATAGTACAATAAATGATGTCACCACAAGGGAACGTTAGAACGCTGATTATGCTTTTGGGTTCAGTGTAAAGCGTTGGAACCCAGGCGCTAATGGTTTTCTCTCCTCACTGAAAGAATGACGTGAATTGATGAACGTGTGATAGAAACCACATAGAAACTGACAATTGTGCACTTGAATTCACGATTGAATGTGAATTAACGGAATGGTGAGGATGAAAAAGAGGGTGATTGAATTTAGAACAATAGCGGAAGAATTTACCTTCCTCTGTCCCGTGTGCACACCTGGAAAAAGACACCTCTTTTTTGTTTCTACTTTGTCAGAAGAAGCTGTATCTGAACTGTGGTCTATTACTTGCTATAACTGTTGTTACTCTGAAATGTTTCATGTTTAATTTAATTCTAAGAGAAATTAAGATGTTCCGTTATATTCTTAAAATATATGGGTTGACAGAATATACGCAAATGATGTCTGCTAAATTAACAAGTAGCCTCAGCAACTGAGCACAGCTAAATAAATAAAAAAGGTTTCACATTTACAAGACCTGCGCTATTTCATTGATTTGTTTTATTTTTATGTGGAATATCACCAATTATACAACGGGTGGGTTTAATGCTGATTGGTTAAAAGCACATTCCAGCCGGTGTCTATTCCACAAGTAACCACCGGATAAATCTATTGCCCAACATTTCATTTTCAACAGCTGAGATTTGTATAAACATTGCTGAATGTCTCACCAACATTTGCCTCATTGTTTTAATATTCAAATTCGATCTCCAGCTGTCCTATAGTAATGAACGTGTACGGTTCGGGAGTCGGGATGAGACAGACAAGGCAGGCAGGGAGCATTTCTTAGTCAGTCGAAATAATGAATCACCTGGTATCATTGTTATGTGTATGCAGTAATGAAACAACAGGGAGCAGGTCTCGAACCCTCGACATTCTAGCCCGAGGTCCGGCGCGTTATCGACTGTGCCGCCAGAGCATGCTCGTGCAGCAGAATCGATTACCGCGCTTATAAACCCAGGGTCGTTACAAATAAAACATTTGTAGAGCACATATGTTCTGAGAATCGTCGCCTCTTTCTCTCCGTGCATCAAAATGATTTTCGATACAAAAATTAATAGTCTCGCGTCCTCGCGCTATCTTGCGACTCTACGTCTTACAGGAACGCGCTCACCGGCCAAGCACACGCACTGTCGTGGATGCAAGGACTTTCAACCTTCGTCTCTCCCTAGCCCGTACGGGAGTTGTAGCTATGAGGCAAGATAGTTTGAATTGGATACCACGAAATTGGGGAGAAAACGGCAACAAAATGAAAATCTGAAATCTCTATGTATTGAATTCCTTTGTTATGCTAAATGTGCGTACATAATGAGTTGCATAGTGTTTTATATTATTTTACATGAGGCAAGATAGGTATCTACTAAAACAATTGGATGTCATCTATGTACAAACAAGTATCTGTAAGGTACCGCAGTGAATTTCAAACACTGATTCAACCACAAAGACCAGGGAGGTTTTCCAATGCCTCCCTGGTAGATGGGTAGAAAAAACAAGCAGAGAATGAATATTAGTCCTTCCTAAGTCAGTTGCCGTTTGGGCTCCTGAGTGGCGCAGCGGCATTATGCACTGCATCTCAATGCAAGAGGCATCACTGCAGTCCCTGGTTTGAATCCAGGCTGTATCACATCTGGCTGTTAAAAAATATAATAATAAAAAATATATGTTAACTCTCAGGGATTTCGCTATGAGGCCAATGGTGACTTTAAAACAGTACTGAATAAAACTATTCCAAAACATGCATCCTGTTTGCAACAAGGCACTAAAGTTATACCGCAATAATGTTTGGGGAAAATCCAATACAACACATTACTGAATACCACTCTCCTTGTTTTCTAGCATAGTGTTATGGGTATGCTTGTAATTGTCAAGGACTGGGGAGTTGTTCAGGATAAGAAATGGGATGGAGCTAAGCACAGGCAAAATCCTAGAGGAAAAACCTGATGCAGTCTTCTGGGAGATGAATTCACCTTTCAGCAGGACAATAACACAAGGCCACATCTACACTGGAGTTGCTTACCAAGAAAACAGGGAATGTTCCTGAGTGGCCGAGTTAGTTTTGACTTAAATCTACTTGAAAATCTATGGCAAGACCTGGAAATGGTTGTCTAGCAATAATAAACAACCAAAAAATGTTTTAAGAATAATGGGCAAATCTTGCACAATCCAGGTGTGGAAAGCTCTTTGAGACTTACCCAGAAAGACTCATAGCTGTGATCGCTGCCAAAGGTGATTCTAACATGTATTGACTTGGGGGGTTGAATACTGTATCTAGTCAAGATATATTAGTGCTTTATTTGTAATTTTTTCAAATCACAAATCACAATAAGTAGTTTTCCGTGTTCAACACAAACTATTATGTCCAATATGGCTTGGTTGAAGGAGTTTATCATTGTTTGGTAATGCTGTAACCTGATGTTGTCCCAACTGAGCTCGAAAGAGAGAAAATCCCAGCATAACGAAAATTCCACATATCAAGATAGAAAAGGGCTAATTGTAGCAATGAATCATATTTGATGTTCTATTTACAACATTAGACTGTTGTTCTACCGTACATACGTAAATGCAGCCACATACACTTTAGGTAGAGGTTTTCATTCTCATTATCTGAGGTCTCAGCCAAATGACCCTTGCCCTGACTTCCAGATTGCTCCAGGGTTGGGGTGGGATCTGTCTGTCAGTCGGTCTATCTGTCTGTGTATTTGTTACAACCTAGGTTCCTACTCCTTTGCACTACGCTTGAGAAATTGTTGTTCTGATATCACTCATGGCTAAATGTAAGGCCTGCTGACCTCTCAGGGAGGTCCCCCATCAAATGATTAGTTTCAATCATAATTATATGATAATTATATCACGTCAAGGACATCCAATACATCTTTATTACTTATTAAATGGGTGCATCATCATGAGTGCCGGGAGCCAGATCCTAATCTTGAAAGTGTAATGCTGACTAATTTTGGCAGTGCAACCATTTGGTGAGTCTAAGGAGTGGCAGTGAATGAATTGGGAATGACCAATCAATGGCACATTTTCCAGGTGATTAATGAACTATGGAATGATTCAATTGTCACACCTTCAACCCTTAGCCTACAATTTCTGTGTCCCCACAGAAATCAAATTAAGATTAAAAAAAATACCCATCAAAATGCATCTAAGTGAAGAGGTTGAGGCATCAGTGCAGAGTCCAATTTCTCTTGTCTTATATGGCTAGATGGGCTGACATTTCTTCCTAATTTCAAGATGAATTGAAAGCTGCTATAGAGTACATACAGCAAGACAGGCTTGGGGAAGTTCAGGATTTTACAATTTGTCATTAGATGGTTCCTCATCCTAAAAGTAGTCTGTGGGCCAGGAGAAACTGTAATCCGTTCTCTAAAAAGCCACTACAAATGTCTAACTTAAGCCACTGCTAGCTAAAAATCTATGAAAGGGATGGGGGCATGTGTGCAATTGTCAAAATGTCAAATAAATTGAAATAAAGTTAATATTTAGTTTGATGTTACTAAAAGGTGATTAAGTCATTTAAAAAAACATGCACATGTAAAGGATGTCACACTGCTTGCTATGTCCTGATTCGGCTCACACCGAGGCTCAAACCCAGGACCTCTGCCTTGCTAGTATGCGTGACTGCCCTCCTATTTGACCCAGGTCTGGTATTTTTCTTGCTTCAAGTCTGACGCAACTACCTTTGATGTATGGTATATGTACAGTACTGGATATCTGTACCAATGACATAACATTATTATAAAAAATACATTTAAAAAAGTTAAAATGTTGATTTTATCAGCCAAAACATTACACACAAACTGTATTCAAGAGCATACTGTGTCTAAACCGATGTCGAACACAAACACATCAGATGATGTAAAATAGGGTCTAAGCTACAACATACGCAAATTATTATTTTTTTGAATCAGTTCATGCATTTTGGGATAATTGATGTTGAAGGTAAATAAATGTCCATTTTTATAAAAACAAAAAAATTCTTCAAAGTATTCTAATTATTTTTTGGGACTACCCTGTTTGCAAGCTTTTAAATGATATCAAACTCATGCCGTTGGTCTTTTCCAGTGACAAAGACATGGATGTCTCTTGGTAGGGTGGGGTATGCAAAATGGGTCAACTGTGAGCACCTATATCTCCTAAATGTTTTGGCATTCAGTTCCAAAAAGTTTGTTTCTGACAATTTTATTTAACCTTTATTTAACTAGGAAAGTCAGGTTACTGGCCCAACGCTTTAACCACTAGGCTACTACTTCTATGATGGGCAAAAATGTCTAGAAAGTTTTGTTCAAGTTAAAAGGTGTGCAGTCAAAAAGTTATTGAAATCAAATGGAACGACCCTTCTACAAGAATATTGACCTAAGGACATGAGATGGTGGAGTCACATTACACAGCACCACATAACCACATTGGGCATTGTGCATTGCAACAATACTAACGGCATTTTGAAAATGTTTCGTGTTTATAAAACAATTAATTACTAAAGTAAACAAGGGTTTTCCTTCATATCAAGTCATGAGCAATATTGCCATTGTGTGTAAAAACTCTTTGTGACAGGAGAAACAATAAGACATTTCAGCCTCAGTGTAAGGACAATAGATTGAATCAGTAATCACTCTTATCATAGGAACACACCTGCATTGTGTTATGTTGGTCTATTAAATTAGTCATAAGAGATAAACAAATGAACACAAACACTTCATGACCTGTTTTGGTGTTTTATTTTAAAAAATGGGGTTTAAACCTCTCATATTGGTATTAGAGGGCTATGAAATGCTTGGAACGGAGCCAACCCTTCTGCCACACCTTCACGTCCAGAAGAACCAAGGACCTTCCCTTCACTCAGGTGGTATAAAGCCAAGAACCAACAAGTACCTTTCTCATACCACCTGTGTTCACTACCCAGAGGATGACCATGGGGACAACACAGACACCCACATGGGTGTTAATATGGATGGCTCTGGCGATTGGTTTAACTGCCTCTCAAAGTGGTAGGTAGAATCCATGATTTTGTTTTACATGAAACCTTGTACTTTAGTGTTGACAGGGATAAACTGTATGTTACTGTATGTCATAGCACTCTCACAATAGCTCCAATGTTTATCTCATTGGACAGCCTAACAATGAGGGAATATTTGACCATGCTAAGTCCTACTTTTATGTGCTTTTAAGCACGAGTTATGATTGATGAATAGGTAAATGTAGGATTGGCAAGAGAACTACATAACAGAGCCTGAAATACACAGGATTCCACAATGATTTACAGTAAAACTTAATGTAACTTATTAACATACATTTTGATTTCAGAGGATACATCAAAGGCCACAGTTAACATCATCCCCTCAATGTCAAGGATGCCTGAGATTGCAGGTAAGCTTCATAATACATGTGCTATACAGATGTGTGAGCCCTGAGGATGGTGACAATGATTAACACTGCAGCCTTACATATCCACAGACAATGGTGAAAGGACAATAACCATGATGGAGACAGTCATAGCAAGTTGTGCAACAGGTTTTGTGGATTAGCTGTTTTTGAAAAGCATAAATTATTCAGTTCATAAACATGATAGAGATTGGATGTACTTTGAAAATGCTTTGTTTTTAGTTGATTAAATATTGCATTTGGCCATAGAAACGCCTTGAATAACACGTTCATAAATGCCCCAAAAATGTATCCTAAGGAATAAGGTTTTGAAATGTCTGGAGAGATAAGAAAGCTTAGGATATATTTGTGTTTTTTTACACATATTTAACCACATTTTTTTGTTGGCACAAAACTACCGCCATGCTTCCATTCAGTGACACTTGTGGGGGTCGTAGACCAAACGGTTCAGACGCTACAGACAGAGGTTGGCACATCTGTGGTACTGACATCAGACGAGTCCCGTGACACCATGGAGTGGTGATATTAGTTCGTAGGCCAAATCGTTTGGACGCTAAAGACGTTTTCGTGAGAATACCAATTTTTAAGATGTCCCCTGGTGTGACAAACAGCTCCGCCACTTTCAACCACAGATGCGGAAGGTCGACATACTGTAGGTGGATGTGATGGATTGAGACGCAGCCCATGCAAAAAAACAGATATCTTTAGCTTAAACTGACAGATTTTGATGAGGATGTTTTCATGATGTTAATTAGATTGACACACGGGTGCATCAGTAGACTCTTATGGTGAGTGAGTGAGGCCAATCTTGCAGTCAACCAATGGACTACTAGTTAAAAGCAAGATCTTACAAGGGGCAAAAAATTGGAATAATTCTGCTCACCGTTGTCTACACATTTCTTTCTCTGTATCTAAAGATAAAACCTGCTGAATTGTATGCTATCATAGCTGAATTGGTTATCCGTTTCCTCAGGAGTGAGTCCTATACATAATGGCCAAGTCTGCAGTACGTGGGGTAACTACCACTTCAAGACCTTTGACGGAGACATCTTTCAGCTCCCCTCCACCTGCAACTATGTTGTGGCCTCACTGTGCCATAGCAGTTATGAGGATTTCAACATCCAGATGAGGCGGCAGGTGGTGGACAACCAGCCCACCATTAGCAAGATCACCATGAAGCTGGATGGTGTAGTGGTGGAGCTTTCCAAGGGTTCCGTTGTTGTAAATGGGAAGAAGTAAGTTCCTCAAGAATTTCTCATGTAGCTGTATTTCTCAATCAGTGCTCAAGTAGTTGGATGTCATATTGTTGTCCCAGTCACTTTGACTTAAAACATTAGACGCAACTGTATACTGTGTAAGTATGCTCCAGCACATATTTACAGCAATTGAGATGAGATTACTGTTTTTATACTACTAATGAAAATGTCTTAAAATGAAGTCAATTGAGCTAATGTCAAATTGGTTGGTCTGACTAAGTTCTAGTTGAATCTAATGCTTTGTCTTCCTCTTCCTCCAGTGCCATCTTACCATTCAGTCAGTCTGGTATTCTCATTGAAGAGACTACCTCCTACATCAAGATCAAAGCAAAACTGGGATTGGTAGCCATCTGGAACCAGGAGGATTCCTTCTTGGTAGTACAACAATTATGCATTTATTAATATTTCTGTTGTGGAATTAGGTTTTTGCAGTGTGGTCAATGTCTACATTTGAAGGCCTGTGCTATGGTGGGCACTTGGAATGAATGTAGGCACTTGGAATGACTATAGGTAGTACTAATCTAAAGTTATTTTAAGGAATAGGTTGTCACTGCGGTTAAATGTTCGTTTTGTTACAGTCATTTCCCGTTTTCGTTAAGTGTTATGCGGTTATGGAGGTAAACTGTCTCCCTAAAATGTCTAATGGTCTTCTATTTCAGGTGGAGATGGACATTAAATTCAGAAACAAGACCTGTGGTCTATGTGGAGATTTTAATGGAGTTCAACAATTTGATGAGTTCTATAGCCATGGTACATTTTCACTGACACTATCAACACGTCAACCATAGCCTATTATTTGGAATACAGTTGACATTCAACAATAATTTTATTTATTTTTATGCCAAAGGTATGAAATTGTCCCCTGTCGACTTCGGAAACTTCTGGAAATTGGATGGTCCAACTGAAAGCTGTACTGAAAAAACACTGCTTTCGAATCATAAATGCCCCAATCTGGTAGGTTAAACTTTATCGCTTATGATAAGAATAGGATGTTGGCTGCTGTGTACTTAACAACATTTAAAGTGGGGTCCGAAATTACTGACTCCCTTGATAAAGATGAGCAAAAATGACTATACTGTATACTGCTACAGTATATATGCTCCATTTCTTTAAAAAATATAATATTTTATACTAATACAATTGCTCTGAGAAAGAGATTTTGTTTAAAAGTCATATTTTCTTTCTCTCCGGTCAAAATTATGGACACCCCTGTTTTCAATACCTTTCAATACCTTGAGAGAATAATAGGACTGAGCCTTTTTCTAAAATGTTTTATGAGTTGGTGGACATATTGGGAGGGATTTTAGACCATTCCTCCATAGAGAATCCTTCCAAATCCTTGATATCCTTTGTCTGTGCTTATGGACTGCCCTTCAATTCAAACCACAGGTTTTCAATGGGTGTCAAGTTCGGAGACTGCAAAATAGCCCCTTTTTGCAATGGCCGTCTCAGTCTCTCTTTGAAACCCACTGAAAATCTGTGGTCGTCTGTTCTTATGGCCATCCATAAGAACAGACGACGATTATCAAGGATCCTAATCAGTGGAGGCTGCTGAGGTAAAGACGGCTCATAATAATGGCTGGAACGGAGTAAATGGAATGGCATCAAACACATGGAAAACATGTGTTTGATGTATTTGATACCATTACACTAATTCCGCTCTAGCCATTACCACGAGCCCATCCTCCCCAATCAAGTTCCCACCAACCTCCTGTGCTCCTAATGTGTTCTTCAATTCATAAAACATTTTAAAACAGGATTATTGCAGTTTTCCTTACAAGGTGAGGTATTGAAAGATAGTGAAAACAACGATGTCAATCATTTTGACCCCACCTTTTAGAGATTTTTTTGTATGACTTTTTTTTCGACAAAATCTCTTTCTAGAAGCAATTGTATTAATGTAAAATAAAATATTTTCCCAAATTTGTTTTGCATACAATATAGTTACATTTTTTTATTATTTATTTTATACAGTCCTTTCTACTCGTCTTTATCAAGGGTGTAAATAATTTCAGACTCCACTGTATATGTCCTAATTATAACATCTCTCTGTGTTTGTTTGATAGAAACCAGTTTGTGAGCAGTTGCTCTCCGGTCCTGCCTTCAGCAGCTGTAAGGACTTGTTGGCCATCGACTCATTTGTTGAGGCCTGTGTATCTGACCTGTGCCACTGTGATAACAGCACCAACTCATTCTGCCTGTGTAACACCATCTCAGAGTACTCCCGTCAGTGTGTTCATGCAGGGGGGAAGCCCCAGCAATGGAGGACTGAACAGTTCTGCTGTAAGCATGCCATTACTCCCCATATCAAAAATCTAATCGCACATTGGTTAGTTGCAACAGTATACTAATATTTTGAAATAACCTTATCTTTGCAGATAAAACATGCCCCTTCAACATGGAGTACCAGGAGTGTGGAAACCCCTGTGTTGACACCTGCTCCAACCCTGAGAGAGGCCAGATGTGTGAGGACCACTGCTCAGATGGCTGCTTTTGTCCTCCCGGTAGGCAGACTTGCATTGGAATGGAGCAGACTGTATACTGATAGAATGCAAAGCAATTGATTCCATATTGTGGACCGGACTATGTTGCGTTACAAAGGCAACTACACATTTGGTCAAAACATCTTTGATCTGTTGTAATGGCCAGGTATACTATCTGATTCATGTGGTATTTAGTTTCCTGACACAAACAAGCCAGTTGATCAGAATATATTATGGGAGTGTCAGAAATTATTGTCTGTCTAGACAGAAAAATACTTTGAATTCAGATTTTGGAGTAAAATAAAACATATATTTACTGAGTTTTGCCTTTGTAGGGCAGTATGGTGGGATGGAGACATAATAAACACATGTATGCTCTCACCCAAAGGCACCGTTTTTGATGACGTCAACAAGAATGGTTGTATCGCCTTGAGTCAATGCTCCTGCCGCCACAATGGAAAAACCTACGCACCCGGAGAGTCTTATTCAAGCACTTGCAAAGATTGGTAAGAAAACCAGGCTAAGAATTCTGACTTGAGTCTAAAAGGTATTCCAGCAGTGACAATTTGTAAGTTCCATTGAATAATTGATATGTTGCCCTTAGCTCCTGTGGTGGTGGTCAGTGGAAGTGTGTGGACAAGGACTGTCCTGGCACATGTGCTGTGGAGGGAGGATCCCACATCAACACCTATGATGGAAAAGCCTACACCTTCCACGGGGACTGCTCTTATGTTCTGACCAAGGTCCATATGCAGTTTCCTCACCAAAGATCTGTGTGCATCCATCTCATCCACATAAGACATCTTAACACTTGTCAACTTTTTTGTAGTTATTATGTCTGTATTACAGCTTTGTCTCCAGCTTCTTTACTTTTATTCTAACAATTCCAGGATTATGAAGAACATTGTAATCAAACTATATAGAACAGGGCTCTCCAACCATGTTCCTGGAGAGCTACCGTCCTGTAGGTTTTCATTCCAACCCTAATTTAGGGCACCTGATTCTACTAATTAGCTGGTTGATGAGCTGAATCAGGTTAGCTACAACTGGGGATGGAGCAAAAACCTACAGGAGAGTAGCTCTCCAGGAACAGAGTTGGAACAATAATATTCATCTTGCATTCATAGGTTTATCTATGGAGAAATCTGGGTTGTTCATGTTTACTCTGTCTCTTGTTTTACACTGAGATATTGATTTGACCTTTTATTAAGGCAAATATTTGTAACAGCGTATTCGTATTTTTTTCAGGACTGTGATGGGATGCAATTCACTGTACTGGGTGATCTGGTGCAGTGTGGGCTTTCTGACAGTGAGACTTGTCTAAAGGCTGTTATCCTGTCCCTCTCAGAAGGAGCCACTGTAAGTATTCTTTGACTGATATGCTCTCAGCCTTTGACCGCAGTAGATGTTTTTCCCGTAATGTTGTTAGGGTTTAGACTTTAATGTATAATTTGAATATCATGAATAAGCATATGGTTAAACAATGACCCTCTATGCAGGTGATCAACATACAACCCAATGGAAAAGCCTTTGTAAATGGAATCTATTCTCAGCTGCCCTTTTCTGTTGGTAAGTTACAGTTGCACAATAAACATACAGTACAATCAATGTAGTCATGACTAGGCATACATAAAACTTGTGTCCTACAGTTAAAGCACATCATTGTATGGGGAATACATAATGATACATGGGAATGTCGTGATGGTGATGCAGCTTTATCATTCAACACTGACACATATATATTAATGCAGCATCTTACTCCTTCCTCTTCACTTTGTTCCTTATAGCTGGAGTAACTATTTTCAGAGCCTCCTCATTTTTCATCATCGTCCAGACCACCTTTGGCCTCCAGTTGGAAATCCAACTCTCACCAATCATGCAGGTCTATATTGCTGCAAGCACCGTTTGGCAGCAGAGAACTTGCGGTATGTCTCATCATCCGTTGACCGACCACCACAGTCCACTGAGGTGTTCATGTTCTGGGAATGATTTCTTTTCCCTGTATATAAATACATGTTCACCCTACAGGTCTTTGTGGAAACTTCAACAACAACCAAGGAGATGATTTCAAGGTCCTGAGCGGAGTGACTGAGGGCACAGCCATTGGTTTTGCAAACACCTGGAAAACACGAGCCAGCTGCCCAGACATCAAGAGTAGCTTTGAAAGCCCCTGCAGTTTAAGTCTTGACAATGGTAGCAGCATGGTTTATCCCCTTTCCATGTCAGTTTTAAATGTTATGGAGAATGGTGCAAGTGTTTCTTAAAGTTGGCCTGACTAATTCCTGTGGTTTATTTTTTCACTATTTCAGAGAAATATGCAGCACTGGTGCTCTCAGCTGGCTGATCCTAAAGGGTTGTTTGCTCCATGCCACGCAGCGATAAGCCCAGACATGTACAAAGATGTGAGACCCCATCACCATACTATTCATTTCTGAATATTTCATGAGCATAGCTAATACACAAATGTATGTATCATGTGATTACAGTTGTTATGGGGCAATTGAGAATAATTTTGCTTGCTGTTAAATATTGTTTTCTGCACAGTGTTCGTGCATATTATGCACACACAATTCATTAAAACTATTGTACAGTATAATATGGATGCTGTTCTGACTGTGGTTTTCTATTCAGAACTGCATGTATGACAGCTGTAACTGCGAGAAGAGTGAGGACTGCATGTGTGCTGCCGTCTCCTCTTATGTCCACGCTTGTGCTGCCGAGGGTATCCAGCTCAGCGGCTGGAGAGACACTATCTGCAGTGAGTGACAATCACACAGTAATACCTAAGAAGATGTGTCAATTGTGGAAGAATAAGATAAGAAATATGCTGAATATTTACATCTAACAGTAATCGTTGCCATCCCCAGACAAATACTCCACCTCGTGCCCTAACACCATGGTCTACAGCTACAGCATGGAAATCAGTGATCGCTCCTGCCGCTGCTACAGCCACTCTGACTTGACCTGTTCAATCACCTTCGAGCCTGTGGATGGGTGTGTCTGTTCTGAGGGAACCTACCTGGATGATGAGGGCAAGTGTGTTCCACCAGCCAGCTGCCCTTGTTATTACAAGGGCTCAGTGGTGTCCCCTGGAGAGGTCATCAGCAAGGATGGAACCATGTGGTATGGACCGAGTTATTTACCTACCTATACTCAAGCTGTATATCAATGTAATTCACTACACATTTTATTTTAAAGGCATATTTTTGAGACTTTATGAACCAAGGGCCTTGGGCCTTGCTTTCCCGTAGTGAGCATAGCGACAATCAAGTACCATTAACAACATTTTATTTCAGCACCTGCAAGGAGGGCAAACTCCATTGTATTGGAGATTCACCTGATCATCCATGTAAGTTCATGTATATAAAATGTCAAAACATCTCACAATTTGGAGATATTGTACTGTGCCAGGCAACACTGAATTTGAAATAAGTATATTATTTTAATGGCACTCTGTCAAATCCTATATACACATGTGGTGTGTGGTAGTAGTATGCTATTGACAACAGAACCAGGCTATGTGCATGTTGAATTATCATCTCTCCATCCTAGTACACACTTTACAGAGTATATTGATTTTGTGAAAGATACAACAGAGTCATGATACATTAATTCCCTTTATTTCCACAGCATGTGTTGCACCAATGGTTTTCGTCAACTGCTCCAATGCAAGCCCAGGAGTGAGAGGGTTAGAGTGTCAGAAGAGCTGCAATATTCTGGATATGGCCTGTGTAAGTACACTGTTTACTTCGTCTCCAGGCCATTTCGCACAGCGCATATACACCTGTGTACAAAACATTAAGAACACTTTCCTAATATTGATATTAATACACAATCCGTCTCAATTGTCTAATGGCTTGAAGATCCTTCTTTAACCTGTCTCCTGCTCTTCGTCTACACTTATTGAAGTGGATTTAACAATTGACATCCATAAGGGATCAATGCTTTCAGCTGGATTCCCCTGGTCAGTCTATGTTATGGAAAGAGCAGGTGTTCTTATTGTTTCTACACTCAGGGTATCTAATGCCCAAAGGATCAGGGAATAAAAATCAAGTGTAAAATATAAACTTTCAGTTTTTTATATATTGGTAAAGTTAACATAGTCTCCAAGCTATTGTGCACAGCGTATATAAGGCTGGTACATCAACGATTCCATTTTGGCCTTAGTGGGAGTGATCATATAATTCTATGGGCGTTTCCTTATTGAGTAAATTATTTGTCATCATTTAATTTGAGCGAATCACACGACTGTGAGGCTTGGTTCTGTGCTTGTGGTGTGGTAGTGTATGGGGGAGGGTTATTGGGAAGGTTTTGTGGGAGATGATTGTTTGGTAGAATAAGCCAATACCTATGCGCTGGGAGTTTCTCCTGGTCTCTCTGTATTGACTAATGGCTAACGAAGGCCAAGTTTGACCTTTTGGTCCACCAGACTCTTCACTCATTCATGCATAGCCTGGAGAAGCCCACAAATCTGCCGTGAGTTTCTAACACCATTTTTACACAACAGATTTTCAAATCAATAATTTTGACTTTACAGATCAGCACAGAGTGCATATCAGGCTGTATGTGTCCCCTGGACTGGTATCCGATGGAAAAGGAGGCTGCATCAAGCCAGACCTTTGTCCTTGTTCTCACAATGCAGCTACTTACCAACCAGGAGACAGCATCAAGGTCGACTGCAATACCTGGTAAGCTCATCTTGCCTTATTTGGGGTTTTAGACCAATTAAGACTTCAGTCTGATATCTGTTTTTGGCACTTTCAGCACTTGTAAAGACAGAAAATGGCAGTGCACAACTAACCTGTGCCATGGAACCTGTGCCATTTATGGAGATGGACACTACATTACTTTTGATGGGAAACGATTCACTTTCGAAGGAGACTGTGAATACACTCTTACAAAGGTATGCTTGCAGGGTAACGTGATAGTCTAAGTGATCAACACCAACATTATTTGTTTTATTGTTTAAGTATTAATACATGATGACCAATAAGGGTTTGTGTTCATTTTTTAAAAGGTATATACTGTAGGTGTTTCTGGGGAGTCTGAAAAGCAATATTTTAAACTGTTTGGACATTATCTGCTGTTGCTTTGTGAATACTACTGTAGCCTTCCCAACGAGATTAACATTTTCATTATTTCATTATTGACTTACCGCATGTGTGGTTGGAGATAATGTACCATCCACCATAATACTGTGTTGGCTGTTGTTACATTTATGACTGAAATTGAGTCTACCTTAAACAGGACTACTGTGGAAACAACAATGCCAATGGCAGCTTCAGAGTCATCACTGAGAACATTCCCTGTGGAACAACAGGCACCACCTGCTCCAAGGCCATCAAGCTCTTCCTGGGGGTAACTAGATTCCTGCTTCCTGCCTGGCACATACCATTACTGAAGCCAATACTACTACTTTTCAGTCATACATACATACATACATACATACATACATACATACATACATACATACATACATACATACATACATACATACATACATACATACATACATACATACATACATACATACATAAATACATACATGCAATAAATCATACGTTACAAAATACACACATCAAAGCTTCATGAGGCTATGCAAAAAAACAAACATTATAGCATACATTATAACAATCAGTAATTAGATAAATTGATATTTTTTAAAATCTCTTTCAGAACAAT
>NW_027039703.1:0-25951 GCF_034236695.1 Oncorhynchus nerka | reverse complement strand
TTTTGTAACAGGACAATGACCCAACACACCTCCAGGCTGTGTAAGGGCTATTTGACCAAGAAGGAGACTAATGGAGGGCTGCATCAGGTAACCTGGCCTCCACAATCACCCGACCTCAACCCAATTGAGATGGTTTGGGATGAGTTGAACCGCAGAGTGAAGGAAAAGCAGCCAACAAGTGCTCAGCATATGTGGGAACTCCTTCCAGACTGTTAGAAAAGCATTCCAGGTGAAGCGTGTTGAGAGAATACCAAGAGTGTGCGATATTTGGATATTTTTGGTTGCTGCATGATTCCATATGTGTTATTTCATAGTTTTGATGTCTTCATTACTGTTCTACAGTGTAGAAAATAGTAAAAATAAAGAAAAACCCTTGATGTAAATGTGTCCAAACTTTTGACTGGTACTGTATCAAAGAGCACCCACTGCTACAATTTATTGTAATGTAACACTTTTCTAAGCCAGACCTCTGATCTGTGTGCCGTGTCTGTCTTTGCCCTCTATCATAGAGGATCAGCCATCTGTGGGGATAGTGAGGTCAGAGCACAGCAGTAATCAGTCCCGCTCATCCTGGCTCCTGCCTCTGGTGTTCTCCTCTTTCTCTCTCCATCGTTCTTCCCCTCTGACCTTCCTCTGCTCTCTCTAGCTCTTATTGAGTCTGTCTTGCCTCTTCTGCTCTGCTGGATCTGTAGAGCATCAACCACTGGCTGGAGTAGAGGAGAGAGAAGGAGAGAGCGAGCGAAACAGAGTGAGGTAAAGCAGGGAAATAGATATAGAGATAGAGCAGAGAGAGGACAATAGTAGAGAGGGAAACTGGCAAATCTCATCAGCCCCCCTATCAGGATTAATTTCCTCCACACCTGGCTTTTGGGGATTAATGGGTGTTAATTTCTCTGCTCTGCACGGGGTATATAACAAAAGTATTGAGAAACTTTTGTTATTGACCAAATACTTATTTTCCACCATAATTTGCAAATTAATTAATTAAAAGTCCTACAATGTGATTATCAGGATTATTTTCTCATTTTGTCTGTCATAGTTGAAGTGTACCTATGATGAAAATTATAGGCATTTCTCATCTTTTAAGTGGGAGAACTTGCACAATTGGTGGCTGACTAAATACTTTTTTGCCCCACTGTATATCTCACTGGTCACCCCCAAAGCCAATTCTTCCTTCGGCTGCCTCTCCTTCCAGTTGTCTGCTGCCCATGACTGGAACGAACTGCAAAAATCTCCGAAGCTGGAGACACTTACCTCCTTCACTAGCTTTAAGCACTAGCTGTCAGAGCAGCTCACCGATCACTGCACCTGTACATAGCTCATCTGTAAATAGCCCATCCAATCTACCTCATCTCCATACTGTATTTATTTATTTATCTTGCTCCTTTGCACCCCAGTATCTCTGCTTGCACTTTCATCTTCTGCACATCCTACCATTCCAGTGTTTAATTGCTATATTGTAATTACTTCTCCACCATGGCCTATTAATTGCCTTACCTCACTCATCCTACCTCATTTGCACATTCTGTATGTAGATTTTTCTATATTATTATTGATTGTATGTTTGTTTATTCCATGTGTAACTCTGTTATTGTATGTGTCAAACTGCTTTGCTTTATATGGGCCAGGTCGCAGTTGCAAATGAGAACTTGTTCTCAACTAGCCTACCTGGTTAAATAAAGGTGAAATAAAATAAATAAAATTACATATGGCAGGGCTTGGACTCTAGAGGGTTAACTAGTTCATGTTAGAAGCCTGAGTTACTTATGGATTTGTTTCACACATTTTGAAGTGAACACTGTAAATAATATGAATGTAAATACATTTTGTGGGAAATGATACCATTGTAATCAAATACCTAACAGTTACAGCAGGTTCCACACAGAGAAACATTGGGATGAATCCTTAGAAATGAAGACACGAGAGCAGGTCACTAGAAACTAGCAGTGTCTAAAGGTATTTTTTACTGTAAATAACACAAAAGCATTTGCTACATTGGTTCTTTAATGAATAGTTTTGAGTCTTCAGGTAGATTGTGGTATAGTACAATAAATGATGTCACCACAAGGGAACGTTAGAACGCTGATTATGCTTTTGGGTTCAGTGTAAAGCGTTGGAACCCAGGCGCTAATGGTTTTCTCTCCTCACTGAAAGAATGACGTGAATTGATGAACGTGTGATAGAAACCACATAGAAACTGACAATTGTGCACTTGAATTCACGATTGAATGTGAATTAACGGAATGGTGAGGATGAAAAAGAGGGTGATTGAATTTAGAACAATAGCGGAAGAATTTACCTTCCTCTGTCCCGTGTGCACACCTGGAAAAAGACACCTCTTTTTTTGTTTCTACTTTGTCAGAAGAAGCTGTATCTGAACTGTGGTCTATTACTTGCTATAACTGTTGTTACTCTGAAATGTTTCATGTTTAATTTAATTCTAAGAGAAATTAAGATGTTCCGTTATATTCTTAAAATATATGGGTTGACAGAATATACGCAAATGATGTCTGCTAAATTAACAAGTAGCCTCAGCAACTGAGCACAGCTAAATAAATAAAAAAGGTTTCACATTTACAAGACCTGCGCTATTTCATTGATTTGTTTTATTTTTATGTGGAATATCACCAATTATACAACGGGTGGGTTTAATGCTGATTGGTTAAAAGCACATTCCAGCCGATGTCTATTCCACAAGTAACCACCGGATAAATCTATTGCCCAACATTTCATTTTCAACAGCTGAGATTTGTATAAACATTGCTGAATGTCTCACCAACATTTGCCTCATTGTTTTAATATCCAAATTCGATCTCCAGCTGTCCTATAGTAATGAACGTGTACGGTTCGGGAGTCGGGATGAGACAGACAAGGCAGGCAGGGAGCATTTCTTAGTCAGTCGAAATAATGAATCACCTGGTATCATTGTTATGTGTATGCAGTAATGAAACAACAGGGAGCAGGTCTCGAACCCTCGACATTCTAGCCCGAGGTCCGGCGCGTTATCGACTGTGCCGCCAGAGCATGCTCGTGCAGCAGAATCGATTACCGCGCTTATAAACCCAGGGTCGTTACAAATAAAACATTTGTAGAGCACATATGTTCTGAGAATCGTCGCCTCTTTCTCTCCGTGCATCAAAATGATTTTCGATACAAAAATTAATAGTCTCGCGTCCTCGCGCTATCTTGCGACTCTACGTCTTACAGGAACGCGCTCACCGGCCAAGCACACGCACTGTCGTGGATGCAAGGACTTTCAACCTTCGTCTCTCCCTAGCCCGTACGGGAGTTGTAGCTATGAGGCAAGATAGTTTGAATTGGATACCACGAAATTGGGGAGAAAACGGCAACAAAATGAAAATCTGAAATCTCTATGTATTGAATTCCTTTGTTATGCTAAATGTGCGTACATAATGAGTTGCATAGTGTTTTATATTATTTTACATGAGGCAAGATAGGTATCTACTAAAACAATTGGATGTCATCTATGTACAAACAAGTATCTGTAAGGTACCGCAGTGAATTTCAAACACTGATTCAACCACAAAGACCAGGGAGGTTTTCCAATGCCTCCCTGGTAGATCAAAGAAAAAACAAGCAGAGAATGAATATTAGTCCTTCCTAAGTCAGTTGCCGTTTGGGCTCCTGAGTGGCGCAGCGGCATTATGCACTGCATCTCAATGCAAGAGGCATCACTGCAGTCCCTGGTTTGAATCCAGGCTGTATCACATCTGGCTGTTAAAAAATATAATAATAAAAAATATATGTTAACTCTCAGGGATTTCGCTATGAGGCCAATGGTGACTTTAAAACAGTACTGAATAAAACTATTCCAAAACATGCATCCTGTTTGCAACAAGGCACTAAAGTTATACCGCAATAATGTTTGGGGAAAATCCAATACAACACATTACTGAATACCACTCTCCTTGTTTTCTAGCATAGTGTTATGGGTATGCTTGTAATTGTCAAGGACTGGGGAGTTGTTCAGGATAAGAAATGGGATGGAGCTAAGCACAGGCAAAATCCTAGAGGAAAAACCTGATGCAGTCTTCTGGGAGATGAATTCACCTTTCAGCAGGACAATAACACAAGGCCACATCTACACTGGAGTTGCTTACCAAGAAAACAGGGAATGTTCCTGAGTGGCCAAGTTAGTTTTGACTTAAATCTACTTGAAAATCTATGGCAAGACCTGGAAATGGTTGTCTAGCAATAATAAACAACCAAAAAATGTTTTAAGAATAATGGGCAAATCTTGCACAATCCAGGTGTGGAAAGCTCTTTGAGACTTACCCAGAAAGACTCATAGCTGTGATCGCTGCCAAAGGTGATTCTAACATGTATTGACTTGGGGGGTTGAATACTGTATCTAGTCAAGATATATTAGTGCTTTATTTGTAATTTTTATTTGTAACAAATCACAATAAGTAGTTTTCCGTGTTCAACACAAACTATTATGTCCAATATGGCTTGGTTGAAGGAGTTTATCATTGTTTGGTAATGCTGTAACCTGATGTTGTCCCAACTGAGCTCGAAAGAGAGAAAATCCCAGCATAACGAAAATTCCACATATCAAGATAGAAAAGGGCTAATTGTAGCAATGAATCATATTTGATGTTCTATTTACAACATTAGACTGTTGTTCTACCGTACATACGTAAATGCAGCCACATACACTTTAGGTAGAGGTTTTCATTCTCATTATCTGAGGTCTCAGCCAAATGACCCTTGCCCTGACTTCCAGATTGCTCCAGGGTTGGGGGTGGGATCTGTCTGTCAGTCGGTCTATCTGTCTGTGTATTTGTTACAACCTATGTTCCTACTCCTTTGCACTACGCTTGAGAAATTGTTGTTCTGATATCACTCATGGCTAAATGTAAGGCCTGCTGACCTCTCAGGGAGGTCCCCCATCAAATGATTAGTTTCAATCATAATTATATGATAATTATATCACGTCAAGGACATCCAATACATCTTTATTACTTATTAAATGGGTGCATCATCATGAGTGCCGGGAGCCAGATCCTAATCTTGAAAGTGTAATGCTGACTAATTTTGGCAGTGCAACCATTTGGTGAGTCTAAGGAGTGGCAGTGAATGAATTGGGAATGACCAATCAATGGCACATTTTCCAGGTGATTAATGAACTATGGAATGATTCAATTGTCACACCTTCAACCCTTAGCCTACAATTTCTGTGTCCCCACAGAAATCAAATTAAGATAAAAAAAAATACCCATCAAAATGCATCTAAGTGAAGAGGTTGAGGCATCAGTGCAGAGTCCAATTTCTCTTGTCTTATATGGCTAGATGGGCTGACATTTCTTCCTAATTTCAAGATGAATTGAAAGCTGCTATACAGTACATACAGCAAGACAGGCTTGGGGAAGTTCAGGATTTTACAATTTGTCATTAGATGGTTCCTCATCCTAAAAGTAGTCTGTGGGCCAGGAGAAACTGTAATCCGTTCTCTAAAAAACCACTACAAATGTCAGCTAACTTAAGCCACTGCTAGCTAAAAATCTATGAAAGGGATGGGGGCATGTGTGCAATTGTCAAAATGTCAAATAAATTGAAATAAAGTTAATATTTAGTTTGATGTTACTAAAAGGTGATTAAGTCATTTAAAAAAACATGCACATGTAAAGGATGTCACACTGCTTGCTATGTCCTGATTCGGCTCACACCGAGGCTCAAACCCAGGACCTCTGCCTTGCTAGTATGCGTGACTGCCCTCCTATTTGACCCAGGTCTGGTATTTTTCTTGCTTCAACTCTGACGCAACTACCTTTGATGTATGGTATATGTACAGTACTGGATATCTGTACCAATGACACAACATTATTATAAAAAATACATTAAAAAAAGTTAAAATGTTGATTTTATCAGCCAAAACATTACACACAAACTGTATTCAAGAGCATACTGTGTCTAAACCGATGTCGAACACAAACACATCAGATGATGTAAAATAGGGTCTAAGCTACAACATACGCAAATTATTATTTTTTTGAATCAGTTCATGCATTTTGGGATAATTGATGTTGAAGGTAAATAAATGTCCATTTTTATAAAAACAAAAAAATTCTTCAAAGTATTCTAATTATTTTTTGGGACTACCCTGTTTGCAAGCTTTTAAATGATATCAAACTCATGCCGTTGGTCTTTTCCAGTGACAAAGACATGGATGTCTCTTGGTAGGGTGGGGTATGCAAAATGGGTCAACTGTGAGCACCTATATCTCCTAAATGTTTTGGCATTCAGTTCCAAAAAGTTTGTTTCTGACAATTTTATTTAACCTTTATTTAACTAGGAAAGTCAGGTTACTGGCCCAACGCTTTAACCACTAGGCTACTACTTCTATGATGGGCAAAAATGTCTAGAAAGTTTTGTTCAAGTTAAAAGGTGTGCAGTCAAAAAGTTATTGAAATCAAATGGAACGACCCTTCTACAAGAATATTGACCTAAGGACATGAGATGGTGGAGTCACATTACACAGCACCACATAACCACATTGGGCATTGTGCATTGCAACAATACTAACGGCATTTTGAAAATGTTTCGTGTTTATAAAACAATTAATTACTAAAGTAAACAAGGGTTTTCCTTCATATCAAGTCATGAGCAATATTGCCATTGTGTGTAAAAACTCTTTGTGACAGGAGAAACAATAAGACATTTCAGCCTCAGTGTAAGGACAATAGATTGAATCAGTAATCACTCTTATCATAGGAACACACCTGCATTGTGTTATGTTGGTCTATTAAATTAGTCATAAGAGATAAACAAATGAACACAAACACTTCATGACCTGTTTTGGTGTTTTATTTAGTCCATATATATATGAATTAATAAATACAATTAATCTAATAGATTAACTAATGCAATAATCTATCTAATGCAATGATAATGGTTATGAACATTGTCTATGGACACTGTGTCTCCTGAATGATGGGTCAGGGCTATATCCTCCTGGGTTGTGGCTCAACTCAAGACTAGGTTGACATATACGGTTGGTTTATTTGGTTGGTCGTGATAAATATTTCAACTTGGTCAGAAGGTAAACAAATCTAGGAACCACTTGTTTATTACACCTTTTTCTGTGCAATGCGAAAATGGGGTTTAAACCTCTCATATTGGTATTAGAGGGCTATGAAATGCTTGGAACGGAGCCAACCCTTCTGCCACACCTTCACGTCCAGAAGAACCAAGGACCTTCCCTTCACTCAGGTGGTATAAAGCCAAGAACCAACAAGTACCTTTCTCATACCACCTGTGTTCACTACCCAGAGGATGACCATGGGGACAACACAGACACCCACATGGGTGTTAATATGGATGGCTCTGGCGATTGGTTTAACTGCCTCTCAAAGTGGTAGGTAGAATCCATGATTTTGTTTTACATGAAACCTTGTACTTTAGTGTTGACAGGGATAAACTGTATGTTACTGTATGTCATAGCACTCTCACAATAGCTCAATGTTTATCTCATTGGACAGCCTAACAATGAGGGAATATTTGACCATGCTAAGTCCTACTTTTATGTGCTTTTAAGCACGAGTTATGATTGATGAATAGGTAAATGTAGGATTGGCAAGAGAACTACATAACAGAGCCTGAAATACACAGGATTCCACAATGATTTACAGTAAAACTTAATGTAACTTATTAACATACATTTTGATTTCAGAGGATACATCAAAGGCCACAGTTAACATCATCCCCTCAATGTCAAGGATGCCTGAGATTGCAGGTAAGCTTCATAATACATGTGCTATACAGATGTGTGAGCCCTGAGGATGGTGACAATGATTAACACTGCAGCCTTACATATCCACAGACAATGGTGAAAGGACAATAACCATGATGGAGACAGTCATAGCAAGTTGTGCAACAGGTTTTGTGGATTAGCTGTTTTTGAAAAGCATAAATTATTCAGTTCATAAACATGATAGAGATTGGATGTACTTTGAAAATGCTTTGTTTTTAGTTGATTAAATATTGCATTTGGCCATAGAAACGCCTTGAATAACACGTTCATAAATGCCCCAAAAATGTATCCTAAGGAATAAGGTTTTGAAATGTCTGGAGAGATAAGAAATCTTAGGATATATTTGTGTTTTTTACACATATTTAACCACATTTTTTTGTTGGCACAAAACTACCGCCATGCTTCCATTCAGTGACACTTGTGGGGGTCGTAGACCAAACGGTTCAGACGCTACAGACAGAGGTTGGCACATCTGTGGTACTGACATCAGACGAGTCCGGTGACACCATGGAGTGGTGATATTAGTTCGTAGGCCAAATCGTTTGGACGCTAAAGACGTTTTCGTGAGAATACCAATTTTTAAGATGTCCCCTGGTGTGACAAACAGCTCCGCCACTTTCAACCACAGATGCGGAAGGTCGACATACTGTAGGTGGATGTGATGGATTGAGACGCAGCCCATGCAAAAAAACAGATATCTTTAGCTTAAACTGACAGATTTTGATGAGGATGTTTTCATGATGTTAATTAGATTGACACACGGGTGCATCAGTAGACTCTTATGGTGAGTGAGTGAGGCCAATCTTGCAGTCAACCAATGGACTACTAGTTAAAAGCAAGATCTTACAAGGGGCAAAAAATTGGAATAATTCTGCTCACCGTTGTCTACACATTTCTTTCTCTGTATCTAAAGATAAAACCTGCTGAATTGTATGCTATCATAGCTGAATTGGTTATCCGTTTCCTCAGGAATGAGTCCTATACATAATGGCCAAGTCTGCAGTACGTGGGGTAACTACCACTTCAAGACCTTTGACGGAGACATCTTTCAGCTCCCCTCCACCTGCAACTATGTTGTGACCTCACTGTGCCATAGCAGTTATGAGGATTTCAACATCCAGATGAGGCGGCAGGTGGTGGACAACCAGCCCACCATTAGCAAGATCACCATGAAGCTGGATGGTGTAGTGGTGGAGCTTTCCAAGGGTTCCGTTGTTGTAAATGGGAAGAAGTAAGTTCCTCAAGAATTTCTCATGTAGCTCTATTTCTCAATCAGTGCTCAAGTAGTTGGATGTCATATTGTTGTCCCAGTCACTTTGACTTAAAACATGAGACGCAACTGTATACTGTATAAGTATGCTCCAGCACATATTTACAGCGATTGAGATGAGATTACTGTTTTTATACTACTAATGAAAATGTCTTAAAATGAAGTCAATTGAGCTAATGTCAAATTGGTTGGTCTGACTAAGTTCTAGTTGAATCTAATGCTTTGTCTTCCTCTTCCTCCAGTGCCATCTTACCATTCAGTCAGTCTGGTATTCTCATTGAAGAGACTACCTCCTACATCAAGATCAAAGCAAAACTGGGATTGGTAGCCATCTGGAACCAGGAGGATTCCTTCTTGGTAGTACAACAATTATGCATTTATTAATATTTCTGTTGTGGAATTAGGTTTTTGCAGTGTGGTCAATGTCTACATTTGAAGGCCTGTGCTATGGTGGGCACTTGGAATGAATGTAGGCACTTGGAATGACTATAGGTAGTACTAATCTAAAGTTATTTTAAGGAATAGGTTGTCACTGCGGTTAAATGTTCGTTTTGTTACAGTCATTTCCCGTTTTTGTTAAGCGGTTATGGAGGTAAACTGTCTCCCTAAAATGTCTAATGGTCTTCTATTTCAGGTGGAGATGGACATTAAATTCAGAAACAAGACCTGTGGTCTATGTGGAGATTTTAATGGAGTTCAACAATTTGATGAGTTCTATAGCCATGGTACATTTTCACTGACACTATCAACACGTCAACCATAGCCTATTATTTGGAATACAGTTGACATTCAACAATAATTTTATTTATTTTTATGCCAAAGGTATGAAATTGTCCCCTGTCGACTTCGGAAACTTCTGGAAATTGGATGGTCCAACTGAAAGCTGTACTGAAAAAACACTGCTTTCGAATCATAAATGCCCCAATCTGGTAGGTTAAACTTTATCGCTTATGATAAGAATAGGATGTTGGCTGCTGTGTACTTAACAACATTTAAAGTGGGGCCCGAAATTACTGACTCCCCTTGATAAAGATGAGCAAAAATGACTATACTGTATACTGCTACAGTATATATGCTCCATTTCTTTAAAAAATATAATATTTTATACTAATACAATTGCTCTGAGAAAGAGATTTTGTTTAAAAGTCATATTTTCTTTCTCTCCGGTCAAAATTATGGACACCCCTGTTTTCAATACCTTTCAATACCTTGAGAGAATAATAGGACTGAGCCTTTTTCTAAAATGTTTTATGAGTTGGTGGACATATTGGGAGGGATTTTAGACCATTCCTCCATAGAGAATCCTTCCAAATCCTTGATATCCTTTGTCTGTGCTTATGGACTGCCCTTCAATTCAAACCACAGGTTTTCAATGGGTGTCAAGTTCGGAGACTGCAAAATAGCCCCTTTTTGCAATGGCCGTCTCAGTCTCTCTTTGAAACCCACTGAAAATCTGTGGTCGTCTGTTCTTATGGCCATCCATAAGAACAGATGACGATTATCAAGGATCCTAATCAGTGGAGGCTGCTGAGGTAAAGACGGCTCATAATAATGGCTGGAACGGAGTAAATGGAATGGCATCAAACACATGGAAAACATGTGTTTGATGTATTTGATACCATTACACTAATTCCGCTCTAGCCATTACCACGAGCCCATCCTCCCCAATCAAGTTCCCACCAACCTCCTGTGCTCCTAATGTGTTCTTCAATTCATAAAACATTTTAAAACAGGATTATTGCAGTTTTCCTTACAAGGTGAGGTATTGAAAGATAGTGAAAACAACGATGTCAATCATTTTGACCCCACCTTTTAGAGATTTTTTTTGTATGACTTTTTTCGACAAAATCTCTTTCTAGAAGCAATTGTATTAATGTAAAATAAAATATTTTCCCAAATTTGTTTTGCATACAATATAGTTACATTTTTTTATTATTTATTTTATACAGTCCTTTCTACTCGTCTTTATCAAGGGTGTAAATAATTTCAGACTCCACTGTATATGTCCTAATTATAACATCTCTCTGTGTTTGTTTGATAGAAACCAGTTTGTGAGCAGTTGCTCTCCGGTCCTGCCTTCAGCAGCTGTAAGGACTTGTTGGCCATCGACTCATTTGTTGAGGCCTGTGTATCTGACCTGTGCCACTGTGATAACAGCACCAACTCATTCTGCCTGTGTAACACCATCTCAGAGTACTCCCGTCAGTGTGTTCATGCAGGGGGGAAGCCCCAGCAATGGAGGACTGAACAGTTCTGCTGTAAGCATGCCATTACTCCCCATATCAAAAATCTAATCGCACATTGGTTAGTTGCAACAGTATACTAATATTTTGAAATAACCTTATCTTTGCAGATAAAACATGCCCCTTCAACATGGAGTACCAGGAGTGTGGAAACCCCTGTGTTGACACCTGCTCCAACCCTGAGAGAGGCCAGATGTGTGAGGACCACTGCTCAGATGGCTGCTTTTGTCCTCCCGGTAGGCAGACATATTTAAACATTCTCTGCACATCCTCTTCTTCAAAAGAGATGTGATAAATGCATTGGAATGGAGCAGACTGTATACTGATAGAATGCAAAGCAATTGATTCCATATTGTGGACCGGACTATGTTGCGTTACAAAGGCAACTACACATTTGGTCAAAACATCTTTGATCTGTTGTAATGGCCAGGTATACTATCTGATTCATGTGGTATTTAGTTTCCTGACACAAACAAGCCAGTTGATCAGAATATATTATGGGAGTGTCAGAAATTATTGTCTGTCTAGACAGAAAAATACTTTGAATTCAGATTTTGGAGTAAAATAAAACATATATTTACTGAGTTTTGCCTTTGTAGGGCAGTATGGTGGGATGGAGACATAATAAACACATGTATGCTCTCACCCAAAGGCACCGTTTTTGATGACGTCAACAAGAATGGTTGTATCGCCTTGAGTCAATGCTCCTGCCGCCACAATGGAAAAACCTACGCACCCGGAGAGTCTTATTCAAGCACTTGCAAAGATTGGTAAGAAAACCAGGCTAAGAATTCTGACTTGAGTCTAAAAGGTATTCCAGCAGTGACAATTTGTAAGTTCCATTGAATAATTGATATGTTGCCCTTAGCTCCTGTGGTGGTGGTCAGTGGAAGTGTGTGGACAAGGACTGTCCTGGCACATGTGCTGTGGAGGGAGGATCCCACATCAACACCTATGATGGAAAAGCCTACACCTTCCACGGGGACTGCTCTTATGTTCTGACCAAGGTCCATATGCAGTTTCCTCACCAAAGATCTGTGTGCATCCATCTCATCCACATAAGACATCTTAACACTTGTCAACTTTTTTGTAGTTATTATGTCTGTATTACAGCTTTGTCTCCAGCTTCTTTACTTTTATTCTAACAATTCCAGGATTATGAAGAACATTGTAATCAAACTATATAGAACAGGGCTCTCCAACCATGTTCCTGGAGAGCTACCGTCCTGTAGGTTTTCATTCCAACCCTAATTTAGGGCACCTGATTCTACTAATTAGCTGGTTGATGAGCTGAATCAGGTTAGCTACAACTGGGGATGGAGCAAAAACCTACAGGAGAGTAGCTCTCCAGGAACAGAGTTGGAACAATAATATTCATCTTGCATTCATAGGTTTATCTATGGAGAAATCTGGGTTGTTCATGTTTACTCTGTCTCTTGTTTTACACTGAGATATTGATTTGACCTTTTATTAAGGCAAATATTTGTAACAGCGTATTCGTATTTTTTTCAGGACTGTGATGGGATGCAATTCACTGTACTGGGTGATCTGGTGCAGTGTGGGCTTTCTGACAGTGAGACTTGTCTAAAGGCTGTTATCCTGTCCCTCTCAGAAGGAGCCACTGTAAGTATTCTTTGACTGATATGCTCTCAGCCTTTGACCGCAGTAGATGTTTTTCCCGTAATGTTGTTAGGGTTTAGACTTTAATGTATAATTTGAATATCATGAATAAGCATATGGTTAAACAATGACCCTCTATGCAGGTGATCAACATACAACCCAATGGAAAAGCCTTTGTAAATGGAATCTATTCTCAGCTGCCCTTTTCTGTTGGTAAGTTACAGTTGCACAATAAACATACAGTACAATCAATGTAGTCATGACTAGGCATACATAAAACTTGTGTCCTACAGTTAAAGCACATCATTGTATGGGGAATACATAATGATACATGGGAATGTCGTGATGGTGATGCAGCTTTATCATTCAACACTGACACATATATATTAATGCAGCATCTTACTCCTTCCTCTTCACTTTGTTCCTTATAGCTGGAGTAACTATTTTCAGAGCCTCCTCATTTTTCATCATCGTCCAGACCACCTTTGGCCTCCAGTTGGAAATCCAACTCTCACCAATCATGCAGGTCTATATTGCTGCAAGCACCGTTTGGCAGCAGAGAACTTGCGGTATGTCTCATCATCCGTTGACCGACCACCACAGTCCACTGAGGTGTTCATGTTCTGGGAATGATTTCTTTTCCCTGTATATAAATACATGTTCACCCTACAGGTCTTTGTGGAAACTTCAACAACAACCAAGGAGATGATTTCAAGGTCCTGAGCGGAGTGACTGAGGGCACAGCCATTGGTTTTGCAAACACCTGGAAAACACGAGCCAGCTGCCCAGACATCAAGAGTAGCTTTGAAAGCCCCTGCAGTTTAAGTCTTGACAATGGTAGCAGCATGGTTTATCCCCTTTCCATGTCAGTTTTAAATGTTATGGAGAATGGTGCAAGTGTTTCTTAAAGTTGGCCTGACTAATTCCTGTGGTTTATTTTTTCACTATTTCAGAGAAATATGCGCAGCACTGGTGCTCTCAGCTGGCTGATCCTAAAGGGTTGTTTGCTCCATGCCACGCAGCGATAAGCCCAGACATGTACAAAGATGTGAGACCCCATCACCATACTATTCATTTCTGAATATTTCATGAGCATAGCTAATACACAAATGTATGTATCATGTGATTACAGTTGTTATGGGGCAATTGAGAATAATTTTGCTTGCTGTTAAATATTGTTTTCTGCACAGTGTTCGTGCATATTATGCACACACAATTCATTAAAACTATTGTACAGTATAATATGGATGCTGTTCTGACTGTGGTTTTCTATTCAGAACTGCATGTATGACAGCTGTAACTGCGAGAAGAGTGAGGACTGCATGTGTGCTGCCGTCTCCTCTTATGTCCACGCTTGTGCTGCCGAGGGTATCCAGCTCAGCGGCTGGAGAGACACTATCTGCAGTGAGTGACAATCACACAGTAATACCTAAGAAGATGTGTCAATTGTGGAAGAATAAGATAAGAAATATGCTGAATATTTACATCTAACAGTAATCGTTGCCATCCCCAGACAAATACTCCACCTCGTGCCCTAACACCATGGTCTACAGCTACAGCATGGAAATCAGTGATCGCTCCTGCCGCTGCTACAGCCACTCTGACTTGACCTGTTCAATCACCTTCGAGCCTGTGGATGGGTGTGTCTGTTCTGAGGGAACCTACCTGGATGATGAGGGCAAGTGTGTTCCACCAGCCAGCTGCCCTTGTTATTACAAGGGCTCAGTGGTGTCCCCTGGAGAGGTCATCAGCAAGGATGGAACCATGTGGTATGGACCGAGTTATTTACCTACCTATACTCAATCTGTATATCAATGTAATTCACTACACATTTTATTTTAAAGGCATATTTTTGAGACTTTATGAACCAAGGGCCTTGGGCCTTGCTTTCCCGTAGTGAGCATAGTGACATTCAAGTACCATTAACAACATTTTATTTCAGCACCTGCAAGGAGGGCAAACTCCATTGTATTGGAGATTCACCTGATCATCCATGTAAGTTCATGTATATAAAATGTCAAAACATCTCACAATTTGGAGATATTGTACTGTGCCAGGCAACACTGAATTTGAAATAAGTATATTATTTTAATGGCACTCTGTCAAATCCTATATACACATGTGGTGTGTGGTAGTAGTATGCTATTGACAACAGAACCAGGCTATGTGCATGTTGAATTATCATCTCTCCATCCTAGTACACACTTTACAGAGTATATTGATTTTGTGAAAGATACAACAGAGTCATGATACATTAATTCCCTTTATTTCCACAGCATGTGTTGCACCAATGGTTTTCGTCAACTGCTCCAATGCAAGCCCAGGAGTGAGAGGGTTAGAGTGTCAGAAGAGCTGCAATATTCTGGATATGGCCTGTGTAAGTACCCTGTTTACTTCGTCTCCAGGCCATTTCGCACAGCGGATATACACCTGTGTACAAAACATTAAGAACACTTTCCTAATATTGATATTAATACACAATCCGTCTCAATTGTCTAATGGCTTGAAGATCCTTCTTTAACCTGTCTCCTGCTCTTCGTCTACACTTATTGAAGTGGATTTAACAATTGACATCCATAAGGGATCAATGCTTTCAGCTGGATTCCCCTGGTCAGTCTATGTTATGGAAAGAGCAGGTGTTCTTATTGTTTCTACACTCAGTGTATCTAATGCCCAAAGGATTGTGAATAAAAATCAAGTGTAAAATATAAACTTTCAGTTTTTTATATATTGGTAAAGTTAACATAGTCTCCAAGCTATTGTGCACAGCGTATATAAGGCTGGTACATCAACGATTCCATTTTGGCCTTAGTGGGAGTGATCATATAATTCTATGGGCGTTTCCTTATTGAGTAAATTATTTGTCATCATTTAATTTGAGCGAATCACACGACTGTGAGGCTTGGTTCTGTGCTTGTGGTGTGGTAGTGTATGGGGGAGGGTTATTGGGAAGGTTTTGTGGGAGATGATTGTTTGGTAGAATAAGCCAATACCTATGCGCTGGGAGTTTCTCCTGGTCTCTCTGTATTGACTAATGGCTAACGAAGGCCAAGTTTGACCTTTTGGTCCACCAGACTCTTCACTCATTCATGCATAGCCTGGAGAAGCCCACAAATCTGCCGTGAGTTTCTAACACCATTTTTACACAACAGATTTTCAAATCAATAATTTTGACTTTACAGATCAGCACAGAGTGCATATCAGGCTGTATGTGTCCCCCTGGACTGGTATCCGATGGAAAAGGAGGCTGCATCAAGCCAGACCTTTGTCCTTGTTCTCACAATGCAGCTACTTACCAACCAGGAGACAGCATCAAGGTCGACTGCAATACCTGGTAAGCTCATCTTGCCTTATTTGGGGTTTTAGACCAATTAAGACTTCAGTCTGATATCTGTTTTTGGCACTTTCAGCACTTGTAAAGACAGAAAATGGCAGTGCACAACTAACCTGTGCCATGGAACCTGTGCCATTTATGGAGATGGACACTACATTACTTTTGATGGGAAACGATTCACTTTCGAAGGAGACTGTGAATACACTCTTACAAAGGTATGCTTGCAGGGTAACGTGATAGTCTAAGTGATCAACACCAACATTATTTGTTTTATTGTTTAAGTATTAATACATGATGACCAATAAGGGTTTGTGTTCATTTTTTAAAAGGTATATACTGTAGGTGTTTCTGGGGAGTCTGAAAAGCAATATTTTAAACTGTTTGGACATTATCTGCTGTTGCTTTGTGAATACTACTGTAGCCTTCCCAACGAGATTAACATTTTCATTATTTCATTATTGACTTACCGCATGTGTGGTTGGAGATAATGTACCATCCACCATAATACTGTGTTGGCTGTTGTTACATTTATGACTGAAATTGAGTCTACCTTAAACAGGACTACTGTGGAAACAACAATGCCAATGGCAGCTTCAGAGTCATCACTGAGAACATTCCCTGTGGAACAACAGGCACCACCTGCTCCAAGGCCATCAAGCTCTTCCTGGGGGTAACTAGATTCCTGCTTCCTGCCTGGCACATACCATTACTGAAGCCAATACTACTACTTTTCAGTCATACATACATACATACATACATACATACATACATACATACATACATACATACATACATACATACATACATACATACATACATACATACATACATACATACATACATACATACATACATACATACATACATACATACATACATACATAAATACATACATGCAATAAATCATACGTTACAAAATACACACATCAAAGCTTCATGAGGCTATGCAAAAAAACAAACATTATAGCATACATTATAACAATCAGTAATTAGATAAATTGATATTTTTTAAAATCTCTTTCAGAACAATGAACTAATTCTGACAGAAGGGAACTACCAAGTCATTGAGAGAAATACAGGGGAGGTGGTTCCTTACCAGATTCGGACAATGGGCATCTACCTTGTGATTGAAGCCAATAATGGGTTGATTCTCATGTGGGACAGGAAAACAAGCATGTTCATCAAACTGAACCCACAGTTCAAGGTACATTTAAACGTTGATTGGATGACAAATTAGATATTAAAATATGTTTCTAGTATTCCATCAACTGATATTCACAAGCCTGTTGTGACTTTTTATCACTCAACTGAATCTAATGCTATGTCCTCTTCAGGGACATGTCTGTGGTCTGTGTGGAAACTATGATGGCAATGCAAACAATGACTTCACTACCAGAAGCCAGGCAGTAGTTGTCAATCCTCTAGACTTTGGAAACAGCTGGAAAGTCTCTGCAAGCTGCCCCGATGCAAAGAACAAAAGGAGCCCCTGTACTGCCAACCCTTACAGGCAGTCTTGGTCACAGAAGCAGTGCAGCATCATTCAGAGCAAAGTTTTCACAGACTGCCATTCTAAAGTAGGTTTAGACTTTAGTCGTTCACTGAATGTTTTGGAATTTGATATGATCATGTTGACTAAATGATGTTCTCCAATTAGGTGGACCCCTCTTCTTTCTATGATGCGTGTGTGACAGACTCGTGTGCTTGCGACAGTGGTGGAGACTGTGAGTGTTTCTGTACCGCTGTGGCAGCTTATGCAGAGGCCTGTAATGAGGCTGGAGCCTGCATAGCCTGGAGAAGCCCACAAATCTGCCGTGAGTTTCTAAATGTTCCATTCATTTAAGTGATGACATAAAAATAGGCTTAATCCAGTCAGTTTAAACCGAATTGAAGATAATACTTACAGAGAGCTTTTGTCCACCACATACAGCACTGTTCTGTGATTACTACAACCCCCCTGGAGAATGTGAGTGGCACTACAAGGCCTGTGGAGCTCAGTGTATGAAGACCTGCAGGAATCCCTCCGGGAGCTGCTCAACTCAGATACCACCTCTTGAAGGTACAGTAGACATTCATTTAGGATCTATTTTCGGCAACAACAATTTTCCATAACAGGTACTTAGTATTTATTTAATGTTGAAGCTAGAGTCCTTAAATGAAACAATAAAAAAGTCGCCACCCCGCCTCTGTTTAGGTAAAAAGCTGAGGGAAGGCCCAGGAAAATTGTAACCATTCTCAAATTCATACAGGGCTATGGATACAAGGGCTTTCATGATATAAATTCATGATATAAAAATGATTGTTTTAACCATGTTTTGAGGCTACACAGTGTTTGACTTAATTTGTATTGTTTACAAACATTGTGGTAAAACAAACGTGTATTTCGGGTTCTTATGGGGTACGACAGTTGAACTAAGCTCAGTAGGCATTTATAATTTATATTCTTCAAGAATGAAAGGGTATGTATTATTCATTTATAGGTAAAAACAAAAATGGCTGTAGCAACAAAAGATTCTAGCTTTAAATTACCTCTATCAATCAATTGCTTTTTGATCATTAATATTTGAATATTTTTCTTCTTCTTTAGGTTGCTATCCAAAATGTCCTCCTGCTCAACCCTTCTTTGATGAAGATATAATGAAGTGTGTGGAGAAGGAGCAGTGTGGCTGCTATGACAGAGATGGAAAACACTACAATAATGGAGAAAAAGTACCGACCACAGAAAACTGCCAGACATGGTATGTCTTTAGTAATACAGAGAATCTTGGTCTTGGCTAAAATTGTGAACACTCTAACTTTGTTTGAATGTCAAGAATGAAACTAATTAGAATTGTAAATGTTTCTTTTTCCAAAGCTATTGTAATTCAGTGACAGTGGACTGCAAATACGATGTACAAGGTATGAATGCATCCCTCAAAAAAAAAAAAAACGAAAACACAGTAATAATGTTTTCAACCTTCCAGTACCCTAAAATATATCTTATCATTTCAGCTTGCACTTGCACCTACAATGGGAACAAATACCCCTATGGGCATATCATATACGATACAACGGATGGACATAGCAGCTGTATGACAGCAGTTTGTGGGAAGAATGGAACCATTCACCGGGACATGTACCCATGTTCAACTACAACTCCAACAACTTCTATTCCATCTCATCCAACTCCATCTACGAATGTTCCTACCTCTACATCATTCTCTACAGTGACAACAAATGTTTTCACTTTCTCAACACCAACGCCAACTGGTGGGTACCTGAAACGGAGGCTTTAGTGACTAGTATGACTTGGTTATATATCAGAGTAGGCTGATGAGGGGAGGCCGGCTCATAATAATGAGTGGGAAAGAGTAAATGGAATGGTGTCAAACACAAGGAAATCAGGTGTTTGTGTTTGAGACCATTCCAATTATTCCATTCCAGTTATTACTATGAGCCCGTCCTCAATGTTTAACGTTCCACCAGCCACCATTGTTGCATATGAAGTGTGACCACTACAGCAAGTATCTCTTATGATCAGAATGGCTGAAGACATTGCTAACTAGGCACCTTCCTTAGATTGTTTTACATTAACACCAATCTAAAAGAAGAACATATATTTGTATATTTTTGTATTTAACTGACTAACTGTAATGTATACCCTTATTCTATAGAGCCAGCCACATCTTCAACAGAGACAACAGTGTCTCCAACAACCTTTACCACTACATGTGGACATCCATGTGTGTGGTCACAGTGGTTTGATACCACATTCCCTACACTTGGAACTCCAGGAGGAGACTCTGAAACCTACAACAACATAAGAGCAGAGGGACACAATATATGTGAGAAGCCAAGCAAGATCCAATGCAGAGCCGAGAAGTACACAAATGTTAGCATAAGCCAAGTAGGCCAAGTGGTGCAGTGTAATGTAGCAGAAGGGTTGACTTGCAGAAATGAAGACCAGTCAGGCCCATTCCCACTGTGCTTTAACTACCAAGTCCGAGTCCTCTGCTGTGATGAAGATCTTTGCACATCTAAGCCTACAACCATTTCACCAACAACTACAAGACCACCTGTTACGACGACAACAACAACTACAACAGCAACCACCCCCACTATATCAACAACCACGTTGAATACAAAAACCCCTACCTGCACAGTTTGTGAGTGGTCACCTTGGTATAATGTGGACTATCCTCAATTTGGTCCTGGGGGTGGCGACAATGAATCAATTAAAAAGATTCTAGAATCTGGAAAACATATTTGTGAAAAACCAGTGGATGTCATGTGCCAAGCAGTGCGATATCCAGGGATCCCATTGTCTGAATTAGGACAGAAGGTAGAATGTAATACAAAGGTTGGATTAATATGCCAGAACAAAGATCAAGGTATTCCTCCAATATGCCTTGACTATGAAATTAAGGTAAAATGTTGTAAGACTGTGAAATGTCACACTACAACACAAGAAACTACAACTACACCTACTGTCACAACTACAATAATGTCAACATCCACATTAACTACAATAACAAGTAAACCAATGACAATCACTACTCCTCCAACCTCAACTCAACCTCTGACCACAACTACAACTCCAACCACCACAACAACACCCACTACTACGATCTTGACATCGCCTGCTCCAGCTACCACATCAACAACAATTCCTTCGACCACGACTCCTACACCCACTACTACAATCTTAACTTCGACAGCTCCATCTACCACAAAAACAACAACTCTGCCTTCTACTACAACTCCAACCTCTACTCCTACATCAACCTCAACAGGAGCATCAACTACCCAGTGCAGTGGTGTAGAAAGTTGTGTGTGGTCAGACTGGATCAACCTTGGTCAGCCAACCTCTGGCTCTGAAGGTGGAGATAATGAATCCATTAAGAACATCATTGCTAGTGGTTATCACATTTGCTCAGCTCCAGAGGCAGTTGAATGTAGAGCAAAACAATACCCTGGACTTCAGATCTCTCAGCTTGGCCAAGACGTGACTTGCAATCCATCCGTTGGACTGATTTGTAAAAACAATAAGCAAGGTCTTCAGCAAAAGTGCTTCGATTACGAGATACGAGTGAAATGTTGTCAATGTCCTCCCACAACACACATCCCGACAACAGCAACAACAACAACAACAGTTCTGTCGACCACGACTCCTACACCCACTACTACAATCTTAACTTCGACAGCTCCATCTACCACAAAAACAACAACTCTGCCTTCTACTACAACTCCAACCTCTACTCCTACATCAACCTCAACAGGAGCATCAACTACCCAGTGCAGTGGTGTAGAAAGTTGTGTGTGGTCAGACTGGATCAACCTTGGTCAGCCAACCTCTGGCTCTGAAGGTGGAGATAATGAATCCATTATGAACATCATTGCTAGTGGTTATCACATTTGCTCAGCTCCAGAGGCAGTTGAATGTAGAGCAAAACAATACCCTGGACTTCAGATCTCTCAGCTTGGCCAAGACGTGACTTGCAATCCATCAGTTGGACTGATTTGTAAAAACAACAAGCAAGGTCTTCAGCAAAAGTGCTTCGATTACGAGATACGAGTGAAATGTTGTCAATGTCCTCCCACAACACACATCCCGACAACAGCAACAACAACAACAACAGTTCTGTCGACCACGACTCCTACACCCACTACTACAATCTTAACTTCGACAGCTCCATCTACCACAAAAACAACAACTCTGCCTTCTACTACAACTCCAACCTCTACTCCTACATCAACCTCAACAGGAGCATCAACTACCCAGTGCAGTGGTGTAGAAAGTTGTGTGTGGTCAGACTGGATCAACCTTGGTCAGCCAACCTCTGGCTCTGAAGGTGGAGATAATGAATCCATTAAGAACATCATTGCTAGTGGTTATCACATTTGCTCAGCTCCAGAGGCAGTTGAATGTAGAGCAAAACAATACCCTGGACTTCAGATCTCTCAGCTTGGCCAAGACGTGACTTGCAATCCATCCGTTGGACTGATTTGTAAAAACAACAAGCAAGGTCTTCAGCAAAAGTGCTTCGATTACGAGATACGAGTGAAATGTTGTCAATGTCCTCCCACAACACACATCCCGACAACAGCAACAACAACAACAACAGTTCTGTCGACCACGACTCCTACACCCACTACTACAATCTTAACTTCGACAGCTCCATCTACCACAAAAACAACAACTCTGCCTTCTACTACAACTCCAACCTCTACTCCTACATCAACCTCAACAGGAGCATCAACTACCCAGTGCAGTGGTGTAGAAAGTTGTGTGTGGTCAGACTGGATCAACCTTGGTCAGCCAACCTCTGGCTCTGAAGGTGGAGATAATGAATCCATTAAGAACATCATTGCTAGTGGTTATCACATTTGCTCAGCTCCAGAGGCAGTTGAATGTAGAGCAAAACAATACCCTGGACTTCAGATCTCTCAGCTTGGCCAAGACGTGACTTGCAATCCATCCGTTGGACTGATTTGTAAAAACAACAAGCAAGGTCTTCAGCAAAAGTGCTTCGATTACGAGATACGAGTGAAATGTTGTCAATGTCCTCCCACAACACACATCCCGACAACAGCAACAACAACAACAACAGTTCTGTCGACCACGACTCCTACACCCACTACTACAATCTTAACTTCGACAGCTCCATCTACCACAAAAACAACAACTCTGCCTTCTACTACAACTCCAACCTCTACTCCTACATCAACCTCAACAGGAGCATCAACTACCCAGTGCAGTGGTGTAGAAAGTTGTGTGTGGTCAGACTGGATCAACCTTGGTCAGCCAACCTCTGGCTCTGAAGGTGGAGATAATGAATCCATTAAGAACATCATTGCTAGTGGTTATCACATTTGCTCAGCTCCAGAGGCAGTTGAATGTAGAGCAAAACAATACCCTGGACTTCAGATCTCTCAGCTTGGCCAAGACGTGACTTGCAATCCATCCGTTGGACTGATTTGTAAAAACAACAAGCAAGGTCTTCAGCAAAAGTGCTTCGATTACGAGATACGAGTGAAATGTTGTCAATGTCCTCCCACAACACACATCCCGACAACAGCAACAACAACAACAACAGTTCTGTCGACCACGACTCCTACACCCACTACTACAATCTTAACTTCGACAGCTCCATCTACCACAAAAACAACAACTCTGCCTTCTACTACAACTCCAACCTCTACTCCTACATCAACCTCAACAGGAGCATCAACTACCCAGTGCAGTGGTGTAGAAAGTTGTGTGTGGTCAGACTGGATCAACCTTGGTCAGCCAACCTCTGGCTCTGAAGGTGGAGATAATGAATCCATTAAGAACATCATTGCTAGTGGTTATCACATTTGCTCAGCTCCAGAGGCAGTTGAATGTAGAGCAAAACAATACCCTGGACTTCAGATCTCTCAGCTTGGCCAAGACGTGACTTGCAATCCATCCGTTGGACTGATTTGTAAAAACAACAAGCAAGGTCTTCAGCAAAAGTGCTTCGATTACGAGATACGAGTGAAATGTTGTCAATGTCCTCCCACAACACACATCCCGACAACAGCAACAACAACAACAACAGTTCTGTCGACCACGACTCCTACACCCACTACTACAATCTTAACTTCGACAGCTCCATCTACCACAAAAACAACAACTCTGCCTTCTACTACAACTCCAACCTCTACTCCTACATCAACCTCAACAGGAGCATCAACTACCCAGTGCAGTGGTGTAGAAAGTTGTGTGTGGTCAGACTGGATCAACCTTGGTCAGCCAACCTCTGGCTCTGAAGGTGGAGATAATGAATCCATTAAGAACATCATTGCTAGTGGTTATCACATTTGCTCAGCTCCAGAGGCAGTTGAATGTAGAGCAAAACAATACCCTGGACTTCAGATCTCTCAGCTTGGCCAAGACGTGACTTGCAATCCATCCGTTGGACTGATTTGTAAAAACAACAAGCAAGGTCTTCAGCAAAAGTGCTTCGATTACGAGATACGAGTGAAATGTTGTCAATGTCCTCCCACAACACACATCCCGACAACAGCAACAACAACAACAACAGTTCTGTCGACCACGACTCCTACACCCACTACTACAATCTTAACTTCGACAGCTCCATCTACCACAAAAACAACAACTCTGCCTTCTACTACAACTCCAACCTCTACTCCTACATCAACCTCAACAGGAGCATCAACTACCCAGTGCAGTGGTGTAGAAAGTTGTGTGTGGTCAGACTGGATCAACCTTGGTCAGCCAACCTCTGGCTCTGAAGGTGGAGATAATGAATCCATTAAGAACATCATTGCTAGTGGTTATCACATTTGCTCAGCTCCAGAGGCAGTTGAATGTAGAGCAAAACAATACCCTGGACTTCAGATCTCTCAGCTTGGCCAAGACGTGACTTGCAATCCATCCGTTGGACTGATTTGTAAAAACAACAAGCAAGGTCTTCAGCAAAAGTGCTTCGATTACGAGATACGAGTGAAATGTTGTCAATGTCCTCCCACAACACACATCCCGACAACAGCAACAACAACAACAACAGTTCTGTCGACCACGACTCCTACACCCACTACTACAATCTTAACTTCGACAGCTCCATCTACCACAAAAACAACAACTCTGCCTTCTACTACAACTCCAACCTCTACTCCTACATCAACCTCAACAGGAGCATCAACTACCCAGTGCAGTGGTGTAGAAAGTTGTGTGTGGTCAGACTGGATCAACCTTGGTCAGCCAACCTCTGGCTCTGAAGGTGGAGATAATGAATCCATTAAGAACATCATTGCTAGTGGTTATCACATTTGCTCAGCTCCAGAGGCAGTTGAATGTAGAGCAAAACAATACCCTGGACTTCAGATCTCTCAGCTTGGCCAAGACGTGACTTGCAATCCATCCGTTGGACTGATTTGTAAAAACAACAAGCAAGGTCTTCAGCAAAAGTGCTTCGATTACGAGATACGAGTGAAATGTTGTCAATGTCCTCCCACAACACACATCCCGACAACAGCAACAACAACAACAACAGTTCTGTCGACCACGACTCCTACACCCACTACTACAATCTTAACTTCGACAGCTCCATCTACCACAAAAACAACAACTCTGCCTTCTACTACAACTCCAACCTCTACTCCTACATCAACCTCAACAGGAGCATCAACTACCCAGTGCAGTGGTGTAGAAAGTTGTGTGTGGTCAGACTGGATCAACCTTGGTCAGCCAACCTCTGGCTCTGAAGGTGGAGATAATGAATCCATTAAGAACATCATTGCTAGTGGTTATCACATTTGCTCAGCTCCAGAGGCAGTTGAATGTAGAGCAAAACAATACCCTGGACTTCAGATCTCTCAGCTTGGCCAAGACGTGACTTGCAATCCATCCGTTGGACTGATTTGTAAAAACAACAAGCAAGGTCTTCAGCAAAAGTGCTTCGATTACGAGATACGAGTGAAATGTTGTCAATGTCCTCCCACAACACACATCCCGACAACAGCAACAACAACAACAACAGTTCTGTCGACCACGACTCCTACACCCACTACTACAATCTTAACTTCGACAGCTCCATCTACCACAAAAACAACAACTCTGCCTTCTACTACAACTCCAACCTCTACTCCTACATCAACCTCAACAGGAGCATCAACTACCCAGTGCAGTGGTGTAGAAAGTTGTGTGTGGTCAGACTGGATCAACCTTGGTCAGCCAACCTCTGGCT
>NW_027039702.1:0-90221 GCF_034236695.1 Oncorhynchus nerka | reverse complement strand
CACACACAGCATGTTTAACACACACACAGCACGTTTAACACACACACACACGTTTAACACACACGTTTAACACAGCACGTTTAACACACACACACACACACCACGTTTAACACACACACCACGTTTAACACACACACACAGCATGTTTAACACACACACACACACGTTTAACACACACACACACCACGTTTAACACACACACACCACGTTTAACACACACACACACCACGTTTACACACACAGCATGCTTAACACACACAGCACGCTTAACACACACACACACGTTTAACACACACACACACGTTTAACACACACACACACAGTTTTAACACACACACAGCACGCTTAACACACACACACCACGTTTAACACACACACACCACGCTTAACACACCACGTTTAACACACACACAACCACGCCACCGTTTAACACACACACACACCACGTTTAACACACACACACCACGTTTAACACACACACACCACGTTCAACACACACACACACCACATTTAACACACACCACGTTTAACACACACACACCGCGTTTAACACACACACACACACCACGTTTAACACACACACACACCGCGTTTAACACACACACACAGCCATTACCCCTTTCATCCCATGACTTCAGATCGGGTGAGAGGATCCCAGGCCAAATCAGGTTACCCAAACATATTTGTGCACACACACACACACACAGGAATGTGAAAACATTGTGAACATATCATTTAGGGTGATTTTAGAAGTGAAGTGTTGACAGTACAGTGTACGTCCTTATCTTTTGGGATATGTTATGTAAAGTGAGGTCATGTTTTAGCAATGTACCATCTCCACAAAGGAAACCTGGTAACATACCTAAACCTCTCCATGTGGGCTGTGCACTGACTATCTCCGTTGGACTAGTCATTCATAGGGTAGAGGTTAAAGGTCCAAGTTAAACGTACTATGTGCTGGGGTTGCCTTGCAGTCCAACCAAGAGGAATGGAGTCCACAGCAGATATTCAGCAGCTACAGAGTGTTTTTGATGACAGATGTTGCTGTCGTTACATATGAGACATTAAAAATGGAGTAGAACAGACGGCAGCACTTTCATAAATCTCTCCCCCTCATTCGTCCAGAATCTGTCCAGGCTATACTTTACTGTTGGGGCAGAACATCTAGCTTGTGCATTTAAATTGTGTATTAGAATGTATTAGTAGTAGTGGCACATCTCAGGGCATCATAGATCTGTGTCTCTCTATCCTCTCTGTCTCTCTCTCCCTATTTCTTTGTCCTCTCTTTCTCTCTCCTCCCTCTTTCTCTCTCCCCTGTCTTTTTCTTAATCTCTCAGCTGGGGGAAATGGGTGTCTGGTCTATCCATGACCATCTGATGAGCTTTTAATGGACAATCATTACACTAATGGACTAGTCCTCTATCCTTCTAACACACATACTCTCCCTTTGTCCTTCTGTTTCTTTCTGTCTCTCTCCTCCGGGCTAGTCTTGGTGCAGAGACAGAGGTGAGGGAGAGATATTAAAGAAATAGAAGTAAATTACAGCCGATCTGTTTCTCAGCACTTCTCATTTCCTCTGTCGTTGTGTGTTTTGTCATTTCCTTTATTGTTGCGTTTGTTTACTTTGTCAGTCATTTACCGATTTGTTTCCATTCTATAAACAAACAATCATCCCTCCGCTCGTCTGACTAATCGTTCCTCTCCTCCTTTATTTCTGCTCGCGTTCCTCCCTCCCTCATTATTTACGGCGATAAACTGTCAAGGTTCCGTGTGCTAAGAAGTGTGTTTATGGTCATCTCTCTCAGCAGCAGGATATGAGTTATGCTAGGGGATATATTGTAGAGCTTATCAATCCACTTCTGTTTAATGTGGAGAGACCCCCCACTCATACACACACACACACACACACACACACACACACACACACACAGAGAGAACTCCTAGCTCTGAAATCATCCCCCTACAGGGTGTCATGCAGTGTGTTAGTGCACCAGACAGTATTTGTCTCCCTGTGTGTCTGTCTGGCTCAGTATGTGTCTGTCTGTAGAGAGGAAATGAAGTGGAACGACTGCTGCTGTGTTTCTCACTTGTGAGAGTGTGTGAGGTCATCACAGTGGGACACTGTCGCTCCTCAATGCTCTGTGTGTGAGGTCATCACAGTGGGACACAGTCGCTCCTCAATGCTCTGTGTGTAAGGTCATCACAGTGGGACACAGTCGCTCCTCAATGCTCTGTGTGTGAGGTCATCACAGTGGGACACAGTCGCTCCTCAATGCTCTGTGTGTGAGGTCATCACAGTGGGACAGCCAGGCCGCTCCTCAATGCTCTGTGTGTGAGGTCATCACAGTGGGACAGCCAGGCCACTCCTCAATGCTCTGTGTGTGTGCATGCATCCATAGATGTGTGTGTGGGTGAGCACGTGCGAGTAGCAGTCCGTGCGTGTGTGTGTGTGTGCATATGTCCACGTAACTTGGATATCTCCCTGTCTTTAATATTCCATCTTAGAGGAACATCTAACTTAGATATCTCCCTGTCTTTAATATTCCATCTTAGAGGAACATGTAACTTAGATATCTCCCTGTCTTTAATATTCCATCTTAGAGGAACATGTAACTTAGATATCTCCCTGTCTTTAATATTCCATCTTGGAGGAACATGTAACTTAGATATCTCCCTGTCTTTAATATTCCATCTTAGAGGAACATGTAACTTAGATATCTCCCTGTCTTTAATATTCCATCTCAGAGGAACATGTAACTTAGATATCTCCCTGTCTTTAATATTCCATCTTAGAGGAACATGTAACTTAGATATCTCCCTGTCTTTAATATTCCATCTTGGAGGAACATGTAACTTAGATATCTCCCTGTCTTTAATATTCCATCTTAGAGGAACATGTAACTTAGATATCTCCCTGTCTTTAATATTCCATCTTGGAGGAACATGTAACTTAGATATCTCCCTGTCTTTAATATTCCATCTTGGAGGAACATGTAACTTAGATATCTCCCTGTCTTTGATATTCCATCTTAGAGGAACATGTAACTTAGATATCTCCCTGTCTTTAATATTCCATCTTAGAGGAACATGTAACTTAGATATCTCCTGTCTTTATATTCCATCTTGGAGGAACATGTAACTTAGATATCTCCCTGTCTTTAATATTCCATCTTGGAGGAACATGTAACTTAGATATCTCCCTGTCTTTAATATTCCATCTTGGAGGAACATGTAACTTAGATATCTCCCTGTCTTTAATATTCCATCTTGGAGGCAGATGTAACTTAGATATCTCCCTGTCTTTAATATTCCATCTTAGAGGAACATGTAACTTAGATATCTCCCTGTCTTTAATATTCCATCTTAGAGGAACATGTAACTTAGATATCTCCCTGTCTTTAATATTCCATCTTGGAGGAACATGTAACTTAGATATCTCCCTGTCTTTAATATTCCATCTTGGAGGAACATGTAACTTAGATATCTCCCTGTCTTTAATATTCCATCTTCGAGGAACATGTTTATTTTTTTATTTTTTTATTTCACCTTTATTTAACCAGGTAGGCTAGTTGAGAACAAGTTCTCATTTGCAACTGCGACCTGGCCAAGATAAAGCATAGCAGTGTGAACAGACAACACAGAGTTACACATGGAGTAAACAATTAACAAGTCAATAACACAGTAGAAAAAATGGGCAGTCTATATACAATGTGTGCAAAAGGCATGAGGAGGTAGGCGAATAATACAATTTTGCAGATTAACACTGGAGTGATAAATGATCAGATGGTCATGTACAGGTAGAGATATTGGTGTGCAATAGAGCAGAAAAGTAAATAAAAAAATAAAAAAAACAGTATAAAACAGTATGGGAATGAGGTAGGTGAAAATGGGTGGGCTATTTACCAATAGACTATGTACAGCTGCAGCGATCGGTTAGCTGCTCGGATAGCTGATGTTTGAAGTTGGTGAGGGAGATAAAAGTCTCCAACTTCAGCGATTTTTGCAGTTCGTTCCAGTCACAGGCAGCAGAGTACTGGAACGAAAGGCGGCCAAATGAGGTGTTGGCTTTAGGGATGATCAGTGAGATACACCTGCTGGAGCGTGCTACGGATGGGTGTTGCCATCGTGACCAGTGAACTGAGATAAGGCGGAGCTTACCTAGCATGGACTTGTAGATGACCTGAGCCAGTGGGTCTGGCGACGAATATGTAGCGAGGGCCAGCCGACTAGAGCATACAAGTCGCAGTGGTGGGTGGTATAAGGTGCTTTGGTGACAAAACGGATGGCACTGTGATAGACTGCATCCAGTTTGCTGAGTAGAGTGTTGGAAGCCATTTTGTAGATGACATCGCCGAAGTCGAGGATCGGTAGGATAGTCATTTATACTAGGGTAAGCTTGGCGGCGTGGGTGAAGGAGGCTTTGTTGCGGAATAGAAAGCCGACTCTTGATTTGATTTTCGATTGGAGATGTTTGATGTGAGTCTGGAAGGAGAGTTTGCAGTCTAGCCAGACACCTAGGTACTTATAGATGTCCACATATTCAAGGTCGGAACCATCCAGGGTGGTGATGCTAGTCGGGCATGCGGGTGCAGGCAGCGATCGGTTGAAAAGCATGCATTTGGTTTTACTCGCGTTTAAGAGCAGGTGGAGGCCACGGAAGGAGTGCTGTATGGCATTGAAGCTTGTTTGGAGGTTAGATAGCACAGTGTCCAATGACGGGCCGAAAGTATATAGAATGGTGTCGTCTGCGTAGAGGTGGATCAGGGAATCGCCCGCAGCAAGAGCAACATCATTGATATATACAGAGAAAAGAGTCGGCCCGAGAATTGAACCCTGTGGCACCCCCATAGAGACTGCCAGAGGACCGGACAGCATGCCCTCCGATTTGACACACTGAACTCTGTCTGCAAAGTAATTGGTGAACCAGGCAAGGCAGTCATCCGAGAAACCGAGGCTATTGAGTCTGCCGATAAGAATATGGTGATTGACAGAGTCGAAAGCCTTGGCGAGGTCGATGAAGACGGTAACTTAGATATCTCCCTGTCTTTAATATTCCATCTTGGAGGAACATGTCATTTACATGCCCCCAATACATCATACCACATAACTCAGTTTATTACTCAGGCCTACAAGCAAAGAGACACTGAGTTTGAAGGTAGGCCTTGAAATGCATCCACAGGTAAACCTCCAATTGACTGAAATGATGTCAATTAGCCTATCAGAAGCTTCTAAAGCCATGACATCATTTTTGGGAATTTTCCAAGCTGTTTAAAGGCACAGTCAACTTAGTGTATGTAAACTTCTGACCCACTGGAATTGTGATACAGTGAATTATAAGTGAAATAATCTGTCTGTAAACAATTGTTGGAAAAATTACTTGTCATACACAAAGTAGATGTCCTAACCGACTTGCCAAAACTATAGTTAACAAGAAATGTATGGAGTGGTTGAAAACTATTTTTAATGACTCCAACCTGTATGTAAACTTCCAACTTCAACTGTACGTACCAGGGTCCCAATAGGGAGGCCCAGCTAGGTCTGTGTCTCTGTGCAGTGGTTAGACTGGTGTTATATCACTTCATGGTCTGTGTCTCTGTGCAGTGGTTAGACTGGTGTTATATCACTTCATGGTCTGTGTCTCTGTGCAGTGGTTAGACTGGTGTTATATCACTTCATGGTCTGTGTCTCTGTGCAGTGGTTAGACTGGTGTTATATCACTTCATGGTCTGTGTCTCTGTGCAGTGGTTAGACTGGTGTTATATCACTTCATGGTCTGTGTCTCTGTGCAGTGGTTAGACTGGTGTTATATCACTTCATGGTCTGTGTCTCTGTGCAGTGGTTAGACTGGTGTTATATCACTTCATGGTCTGTGTCTCTGTGCAGTGGTTAGACTGGTGTTCTATCACTTCATGGTCTGTGTCTCTGTGCAGTGGTTAGACTGGTGTTAAATCACTTCATGGTCTGTGTCTCTGTGCAGTGGTTAGACTGGTGTTATATCACTTCATGGTCTGTGTCTCTGTGCAGTGGTTAGACTGGTGTTATATCACTTCATGGTCTGTGTCTCTGTGCAGTGGTTAGACTGGTGTTATATCACTTCATGGTCTGTGTCTCTGTGCAGTGGTTAGACTGGTGTTAAATCACTTCATGGTCTCTGTCTCTGTCTCTGTGCAGTGGTTAGACTGGTGTTATATCACTTCATGGTCTGTGTCTCTGTGCAGTGGTTAGACTGGTGTTGTATCACTTCATGGTCTGTGTCTCTGTGCAGTGGTTAGACTGGTGTTATATCACTTCATGGTCTGTGTCTCTGTGCAGTGGTTAGACTGGTGTTATATCACTTCATGGTCTGTGTCTCTGTGCAGTGGTTAGACTGGTGTTGTATCACTTCATGGTCTGTGTCTCTGTGCAGTGGATAGACTGGTGTTCTATCACTTCATGGTCTGTGTCTCTGTGCAGTGGTTTGACTTCATGGTGTTTCTACAGTCACAGTATTGTTGGTTAGGAACACCTAGGTGAAATATCAGACACCTTGGGTACACTCAGCAGATCAATACATTTATGAGTAGGATGTCTTCCTCGTTCCATTAGTGGTACAGGAACACAAACACCCCAAACACTGATTTGTATTTGACAAATGACATGTCTCTCTAGGAAGCCAACAGCACGTGGCTCTCCCCTCTGATCCTCTCAGATAAGGATTTATTAACTAGTCAGGTCAAGACTTCAAAGCTGTTTATGACGTCAGCAAGATAAAACATTGGTTTTACAGCCTTACTAACTACTTTGCATCACTTTCCCCTGTCGTGGTATGTAGGCGTTTTATTTATGGGGGAGGGAGGTGTGTGTGTGTGTGTGTGTGTGTGTGTGTGTGTGTGTGTGTGTGTGTGTGTGTGTGTGTAAAGTACATGTCTATATACATTAATGCAGACCTGCATGTTGGTGCTGGCATCCAGCTCTCCAGAAACATTCCTAACAGCATCTCTAACCTCCCTGAGGGAGATATGTATTATTCCTACATAGTGGACTACTTTTGATCAGGGCTGTCTATATATAGCACTATTTAGGGACAGGGGGCCATTTGGCATGTAGACATGTATTAGTGTTGGGCCTGTAGGAACAGAGAACATTGATGACTGTATTCTATCTGAACACCAAAGGTGGTGAAGGGTCACCTCACACTTACACAATGTGTTGCTGACTGCTCACTGTGTCTCTCCTCCTCCCTCTCCCTCCTCCTCCCTCTCTACTTTCTCCTCCTCCCCCTCTCCTCCCCCTCTCCCTCCTCCCTCTCCCCCTCCTCCTGCCTCTCTTCTTTCTCCTCCTCTCCCTCCTCCCCTCTCTCCCTCCTCCCTCTCCCCCTCCTCCTGCCTCTCTTATTTCTCCTCCTCTCCCTCCTCCCCTCTCTCCTCCCCTCCTCCCCCTCTCTCCTCCCCCTCTCCTCCCCTCCTCCCCCTCTCTCCTCCTTCTCCTCCCTCCCTCCCTCTCCCTCCTCCCCTTCTCTCCTCCCTCCTCCTACCTCTCTTCTTTCTCCTCCTCCCCCTCTCTCTCCTCCCCCTTCAACCTCCTCCTCCTTCTCTTATTTCTCCTCCTCCTCCCTCCCTCCTCCTACCTCTCTTCTTTCTCCTCCTCCCTCTCCTTCTACCTCTCTTCTTTCTCCTCCTCCCCCCCTCTTCCCTCCTCCCTCTCCTCCCCCTTCAACCTCCTCCTCTTATTTCTCCTCCTCCTCCCTCCCTCCTACCTCTCTTCTTTCTCCTCCTCCTCCCCCTCTTCTTTCTCCTCCTCCTACCTCTCTTCTCCCCCTCCCCCTCCTCCTCCCTCTCTCTCCCCCCCTCTCTCTCTCTAGATGTGTCAGGAGAGGGCAGTCAGAGTGGGGGTCAGTTCCAGGGTCGGCCCAGTGAGGTCTGGTCCCAATGGCAGAACCAGCACCATGGCCAACAGGGAGGAGAGCCACACTCTCACCCCAACCCCTCCCAGACAGAGGTGTTCCAGGTAACACACACCCTAACCCCTCCCAGACAGAGGTGTTCCAGGTTATACAGAGACACGCCCCTAACCCCTCCCAGACAGAGGTGTTCCAGGTTATACAGAGACACGCCCTAACCCCTCCCAGACAGAGGTGTTCCTGGTAATACACACCCTAACCCCTCCCAGACAGAGGTGTTCCAGGTAACACACACCCTAATCCCTCCCAGACAGAGGTGTTCCAGGTAACAGAGACACACCCTAACCCTTCCCAGACAGAGGTGTTCCAGGTAACACACACCCTAATCCCTCCCAGACAGAGGTGTTCCAGGTAACACACACCCTAACCCCTCCCAGACAGAGGTGTTCCAGGTAACACACACCCTAACCCCTCCCAGACAGAGGTGTTCCAGGTAACACACACCCTAATTCCTCCCAGACAGAGGTGTTCCAGGTAACACACACCCTAATTCCTCCCAGACAGAGGTGTTCCAGGTAACACACACCCTAATCCCTCCCAGACAGAGGTGTTCCAGGTAACACACACCCTAACCCTCCCAGACAGAGGGGTTCCAGGTAACACACACCCTAAACCCCTCCCAGACAGAGGTGTTCCAGGTGACACACACCCTAACCCTCCTAGACAGAGGTGTTCCAGGTAACACACACCCTAACCCCTCCCAGACAGAGGTGTTCCAGGTAACACACACCCTAACCCTCCCAGACAGAGGTGTTCCAGGTAACACACACCCTAACCCCTCCCAGACAGAGGTGTTCCAGGTAACACACACCCTAACCCCTCCCAGACAGAGGTGTTCCAGGTAACACACACCCTAATTCCTACCAGACAGAGGTTTTCCAGGTAACACACACCCTAATCCCTCCCAGACAGCAGTGTTCCAGGTAACACAGAGAGACACTAACTCTTCCAGGTATCATGCACACCAATCCCAAGCTCCAATATCCTACAGTAATGTGTATGAGAGGCAGGAAGAGAGGTCACCTTGGACACACTGGGCTTCAATGGCTTATTTCCTCTCCTTCCCTGGCCTGAGCCCAGTGTACACAGTGCTGTCTGATATGGCTCCACATGAAAGTCTGTGTCCCTGATCCTGACCTTTCCTCTCTCCCTCCCCGTCTGTCTCTCTGTAGGACATGTTGCCGATGGCAGGAGACCCAACACAAGGAACAGCCAACTACAACATTGAAGACTTTGCTGATCTGGGCATGTTCCCTCCCTTCTCTGAGTAGAACTCTTTAACGTTCTATCAATGGAACACTGCTCTGTTCTTTCACTAGAACCCTCTGATAGAGGAAAAGGAATCGAACACAATGTGCTGGTTCCTTCATGGCTCCCCAACCTCACACACACACTTTATCACACAGTGAATGTCCAGATGCACCCTCTCATAAACACACACACACTCCTTTACGAGAAGAGAGTTGGTTCTATAGAAGACTGGTACATTGCTAGTGGTGTACTGACCTTTTCCTTTGTAATAATGTCTTCTTCATTCACTTAAATGATGCCTGTTCTTTTAACAAAGGCTTGTGAATTTAAAGGTGCAATCTGTAACTTTCATTTCCCTAGTGGCATCTTGAAGTACTACAAAATATGCCAAGAAGCAGTAAAAATACAAAGCCTAGAAAATTCACCAGTGCAGACCCCCCTTCCGTTTGCAAACAATTGCAGAGGCAGGCAGCACTTTGGGGGGGAAACAAAAATGACAGATTGCACCTTTTAAGCTGCCAATATCCACTTTGCACTCCACTCTGCCAAACTGCTCCAGGCTAAGAGACACTCACCACGCTGATCAGTTGGTACCATCGATACATATTATCATACAGTATGTCACTGCTGCTCCTCCCTCAGTATCACATTAAGCTTTATGCTGTAAATTATACCTATATGTAGTGATGTTCATAACACCTAGATAAAACCTACGGAAGTCTAGAAGGATTCTGTGTAGAAAAAATACAAATAAAGATTCCACTCACCGGCAAAAGTGGCTAAGCTACAATGCTTAAGTGCACTTCATCGAAGCTAACCGCTAAAACTCACCAGCTTGCTAAAAAGGGAAAAGCGCCATACCGCCAAAGCAACGCAGTACAGTATATATACTAGTTTAGTGTATCCTTGTGGCTCTCGCTGCTCTACTTTATAACTTTATTATATTATTCTCTTTTCTGATTATTAACAGAGACTGAATTCTACTTTATAGCGAGGGAACTTTTACATGATAGCTTGTGTACCGTGTCTCTGGTTAATGACTGATGGGACAGAATGATAGATTGTGTACCGTGTCTCTGGTTAATGACTGATGGGACAGATTCTACAACTGGAATCCTTTTGCTAAAAAAAAAATCTAAAAATGTATGTTTTTGTAAATAATGTGATTTTTATGTTGACTCGTTACTTTTACACAGTATACATTGTTTTTTGTGTAGGTTTATGTAGGTGTCATCAATGTGTGCAATGTGAGTACATATTTAACTATCGGTATTTAGTTTAGTCTTAATTGTACATTGAGTTTAAGGAACCTGTATAAAAGTGTGTAAATGTTACCCATTATTTTTGTTTAACACATTTCTGTGCTTGTGAAAATAAATGTTTATTGGTTACGTGGCTTCTAATCAAAGAAGTGTTTCCGGGCAGATTTTTGTGTAGAAATAATAAACACAAAACCATAAAGTGCAAGAAGAACATTGGAGAACACGGAGGAAACAAGGTTTTATTTCTAATTGTTCCAGACAAGTAATAGTATGCCATTGTTTGAGACACATCCTTGTCCGGTGTTTTTGTAATGGAGACGATCTCCAATCTAGTCTAAAGATTAGATTTACCAAGGGATATGTTAGGTCTGTCTCTACTGTAGGTTTCTGTTTCTTGTCAAAACATATCGTCATGAGAAGATGTGTGTGTTTATCACTCATTCATTGGAGTCCTCCCGAGCCCTGTCCTAGTGCCAGTAGCAACAGAGTGCCCTTCCTTTCTGGGAGGAATCAGGGTGGACGTGAGGGAGGTGCTGAGTTGGGATCTCTCCCATAGTTAACAGTCTGAAGGTGTGTGTGTTTATCACTCATTCATTGGAGTCCTCCCGAGCCCTGTCCTAGTGCCAGTAGCAACAGAGTGCCCTTCCTTTCTGGGAGGAATCAGGGTGGACGTGAGGGAGGTGCTGAGTTGGGATCTCTCCCATAGTTCACAGTCTGAAGGTGTGTGTGCTTGAGTACTTACTTGTGTGTGGTGATTTCGCAGGCATGTCCCACTCTTTCCACACTATCACTTCACACAAGACAAGATGGGTGTGTGTCTGTTTTCCTTTAGGTGGATCTGGTGGACTAACCGGGACATGAGTCTGCAGAAAGAACATCAAAATGGCTGTTTCAATAGTAAAATGGCTACCTCTTCCTTTCTCTTTCCTTCACGAACACACTGAGATGACTAGATATGGTAAAATGGTACAAATTTAAAAAACACTGCTGAACTTGAAAAAGGAAGTGACACAGTAAGAAAAGCTTTTTAAATGTATTAGATACAGCTACTCTCTTGACCTTGTCACACTTCTGTTAGGCCTACTAGGTGACCTGAGCCGAGCTGTACTACTAGTCTGGTTATGCACCCAGACTTATACAGTCGTGATAAAGTACACCCTTTGGAAAGTGGTCTTTTTATTTTTGGGCACATGAACATTTGAGCTAAATTCCAACCACATTCATTGATAAATGGAACCCAATGGAACAATGCAGGTAGCCTAGTGGTTAGAGCGTTGGGCTAGTAACCATAAGGTAGATCAAATCCCCAAGCTGACATGGTAAAGATATGTCGTTCTGTCCCTGAACAAGGCAGTTAACCCACTGTAACTAGGCCATCATTGTAAATAATAATTTTTAAAATAAAAAACAATTAAAATGACCAAAAATGCAGTTTCCTTATGCAGACAAAATGTGTACAGCCCTAACTTTATCATGGCTCAAATGTGGATCTGGTGCACCAATACAGGTGCAAATGATTAGGAAATGATTAGAGAGTACCTTGGAAGTGTACAGCCTTCCATAAAGATTAGAAACTTGGTTTGGTCTTAACCATATGGGTGTATGGTAACACATCAGCCAAGATCAAAAGACCTCAGAGGCCCTCAGAAGAAAGATTACCGATGACCATGGGTCTGGGAGGAATAACAAATCCATTTCCAAGCAAAGTACATCGTTCCACTGTCCGACAGATCATCTACAAATGGAGACAATTCCAGACCACAATCTACCTAGGACAGGTCGCCCCACCAAATTCAGCCCAAGAGCTGATCGAAAGATGCTCAGAAGTCTCTAAGAACCCCAGGGTAACATCAAGGGATCTACAGGCCTCTCTAGACACAATCAATGTCAAAGTGCATGAGTCAACTGTCAGAAAGAGACTGCACAAACTTGCCCTACATGGGAGGTCAGGAAGGAAGAAGTCCGCTCTCAAAAACGAATATCAAGACCAGAGTGACGTTTGCCAGACAACACCTGGGTAAAGACCAAAACTACTGGAACAATGTGCTCTGGACAGAGGGCATCTTTTGCAAAAACAAAACACTGCCTTTGAACAGAAGAACCTCATACCAACCGTAAAGCATGGAGGTGGTAGAATGATGGTTTATGGCTGCTTTGCTGACTGAGGGCCTGGCCAACTTGCCATCATTTAGTCAACTATAAATTCCAAATCTTACCTGAGAATTCTTGAGGAGAATGTGAGGCCATCTGTCAAGAAGCTGAACCTGAACCGAACAAGGATCTTGCAACAGGACAATGATCCAAAACACACAAGCAAAGCTACAACAGAATGGCTCAACAAGAAGAAATGGAGGGTTATGGAATGGCCGAGTCAAAGCCCAGATCTGAATCCTGTCGAAATGCTGTGGGGGGATTTGAAGAGGGACGTGCATGTATGAAATCCCTCGACCATAACACTGTTGAAGCAGCACTGTAAAGAAGAGTGGGGGGGGAGGGGGATCCTCCCAGTCGATATAAGAGACTGATAGACAGTTACAAGAAACGGCTACATTAAGTTATTTCAGCAACACCAGCTATTGAAGCTAGGGATTTACATTTTTAATTTTAGATGTTTTTTTGTAATGAATAAATGATTACAAAGTATAATCTTTCAGTTTCATTTGTTAAATTAGGTTATCTTTGTCTGTCAATAGTGTTGAAGTGAAGATTACATATCCATCTGTCCAAATAAAACAACTTTCCAGGCGGTGTACTTATTTTCCCCTACTGTATTTAGAGTTTGTCTGCTTTAAGAACGCATGCAATGCTATGGTTCTGCGTCCACCATAGTTGCCGAATCTTTGCTTGAAAGAATGGTCTGAGAGGGAAAATATTGGAGATGGCACACTGAAAAGGGTTTCACTGTGAGCAGGGTTTATGGGAGGATTCAATAACACTTCACAGGAGATGGATGTGTGTGTTTTCAGGTGGCTCTCGTGTATTTAACCTACTTGGACCTGGTTCTCCTGACACCAGTGTAACTATACTGAATCTGGTTGCTTTCAAAACACACATCCTGACATGTTACTGTACAGCTTGAATGATAGAGCCTAGTGTGAAGACAGTGGAACCTTTTGCTCGTTGTGATCAAGCTAGCTTGCTAACGTCATGTACAATGTGTATCTTGCAAATCACATCCTAAAGGTGATATTTTCTGGTCTTTTGAAAGCAAAATGTATTTTGGAGAACTGTCACAAACATACCAGGGAACCGGATTCATATGTGAAAATGACCTCGAGGGTCTGGAGAGACAAATTTATGACATGATTTCAAGGTATTCATATCCCTTAACTTATTCAAGCAATCAATCACATTTATTTATAAAGCCCTTTTTAAATCAGAATATGTCACAAAGTGCTGTACAGAAACCCTGCCTAAAACATCAAGCAATGCAGATGTAGAAGCACGGTGACGAGGAAAAACTCCCTAGGAAGAAACCTAGAGAGGAACCCGACTCGGAGGGTTGGCCAGTCCTCTTCTAGCTGTGTCAGGTAGAGAGGAACCCGACTCGGAGGGTTGGCCAATCCTCTTCTAGCTGTGTCAGGTGGAGATTATAAGAGTACATGGCCATTTAAGGCAGATTGTTCTTCAAGATGTTCAAATGTTCATATATTACCAGCAGGGTCGAATAATAATCACAGTGGTTGTAGAGGGTGCAACAGATCAGCACCTCAGGAGTAAATGTCAGCTGGCTTTTCATAGCCACGCATTCAGAGGTCGAGACAGCAGGTGGGGGAGAGAAAGTCAAACAGCAGGTCTGGGACAGGTAACACATCTGGTGAACAGGTCAGGGTTCCCTAGCCGCAGGCAGAACAGTTGGAACTGGAGCAGCAACACGACCAGGTGAACTGGGGACAGCCCGGAGTCATCAGACCAGGTAGTCCTGAGGCATGATCCTAGGGCTCAGGTCCTCCGGGAGGGAAGGGAGAATTAGAGGGAGCATACTTAAATTCACACAGGACACCAGATAAGCCAGGAGAATGACACCAGATATAACAGACTGACCCTAGCCCCCGGCACATAGACTATTTCAGCATAGATTCTGAGATGGGTGGGTCAGGGGACACTGTCGCCCTGTCCGACAATACCCCCGGACAGGGCCAACCAGACAGGATATAACCCCACCCACTTTGCCAAAGCACAGCCCTCACACCACTAGAGGGATATCAATAGACCGCCAACTTACTACCCTGAGACGAGGCTGAGTATAGCCTGTGAAGAGCTCCTCCACCGTGCGAGCCAGAGGGGGCGCAAAACCGGACAGGAAGATCACGTCTCTGACTCAACCCACTCAAGTGCCGCACCCCTTCTAGGGATGACATGGAAGAGCACTAGTAAGCCTGTGAATCAGCCCCTGTAATAGGGTCAGAGGCAGAGAATCCCAGTGGAGAGACAGCAAGGGCAGTTCATCGCTCCAGTGTGTTGCTGTTCACCTTCGCACCCCTGGACCAGACTACACAACCATAGAACCTACTGAAGAGATGAGTTTTCGGTAAAGACTTAAACATTGAGACTGAGTGTACGTCTCTCACATGGATAGGCAGATCATTCCATCAAAATTGAGCTCTATAGGAGAAAGCCCTGCCTCTAGCTGTTTGCTTAGAAATTCTGTTTGCTAATTCCACATTTTACAGCCTGAATTCAAAATGGATTGTATTTATTTTCCTCACCCATCTACACACAATATCCCATAATGACAAAGTGAAAACATGTTTTTAGAAATCTTTACAAATTTATTGAAAATTAAATACAGAAATGTTATTTACATAAGTATTCCGAACCCAGAGTCAATACATGTTAGAATCACCTTTGGCAGCGATTATAGCTGTGAGTCTTTCTGGGTAAATCATTTTAAACACTATTTTGTACACAGTAAGTACATGCAACTTACGTTAACCAAATTACTCTTGAACCTATTTAGGTTTGCCATTACTAAGGGGTTGAATACTTAGACTCAAGACATTTCAGCTTGATTTTGTATTAATTTGTAAAAATGTCTAAAAACATAATTCAACTGACATTAGGGTGTATTGTGTGTAGACCAGTGACAAATCTAAATTGAATCTATTTTAAATTCAGGCTGAAACACCACAAAATGTGTAAAAAGTCCAGGGGTAGCCTAGTGGTTAGAGCATTGGGCCAGTAAAAGAAAGGTTGCTAGATTGAATCACCGAGCTGACAAGGTAAACATCTGTTGTTGTAGTCAGCCTGGAACGTGGTCTATAGAGTAGGCCTATCAAAATACAAAGACAATTGATGCAGATAAGGGATATACACAAAAAACACAAACAACAATGTGCAGTGGGCTAATTAACCATGTCCAGGTGCTGAGTAATGTTTCCTGAGACCTAAGACTGTTTCCTGAGCTAACACAGTCATTGGGGAGAACACAGTCATCGCATTAGTCATCGGGAGCTAACACAGTCATTGGGGAGCTAACACAGTCATCGGGGCGCTAACACAGTCATCGGGAGATAACACAGTCATTGGGGAACACAGTCATCGGGGCTCAGGGGAACACAGTCATCAGTTATCGGGCGCTAACACAGTCATTTGGGAGCTAACACAGTTCAGCTTTTTTGTCCAGGACTAACACAGTTATCTGTGTCCAGGAAACCAGACAAAGTGTGTTGTTAATTAGAGTGTGTGGAATGTGGATCTCCAAAGCACAGCCATCGGGAAGCTAACACGATTCCCCAAGTCAACAGGTTGTTGGTGTTTTGGAGTCTTTCACACTGTCCGTGCAGAAGAATTTTCCATTGAAAGGGCTTTTTTGTCAGCACACAAGACTGACAGACAAACAGAAAGACAGACGCAAACCCAGCCCTGGGAAAGAGATGTGTGGATTCCAAAGCACAGCACCACGGCACGATTCCACACACAACACACCACGTTGGTGTTTTGATTCCACACACACACCACCAGAAGAGCGTGATTCCACACCTGTCACACACACGACTGATTCAGACAAACAGAAAGGATTCAGACAAACCCAGCCCTGGGAAAGACGGCGGATTCCACACACACACACCACGGCAGATTCCACACACACACCACGGCAGATTCCACACACACACCACGGCGGATTCCACACACACACACCACGGCGGATTCCACACACACACCACGGCGGATTCCACACACACACCACGGCGGATTCCACACACACACCACGGCGGATTCCACACACACACCACGGCGGATTCCACACACACACCACGGCGGATTCCACACACACACCACGGCGGATTCCACACACACACACCACGGCGGATTCCACACACACACCACGGCGGATTCCAAATCTCGTCTCAGTGGTGATTGCAGGGCCTGGAGCAGAGAGCTGTGTGAACGACATGCCTTTCTAAAGCACAGCATTAATAATACTTCAGCTTGACACTTTCAAATAAACACCAGGCTACCAACTATGAGGTTATGACAATCAGGCATGATAGACTGTGGTAGACGCCAGACAAACACCAGTGCATGTAGCTACAGAAAGACCACGCCCCTAGTTAGTTATCTCTCTCAGAAATATTTCAGAGCTTAGCAGATGTCAGATAGGTATTTACAGGCTAATCTTAGTGCGTGTTATGTCAGGTAGGAATGCAGGCCAGGCAGCCATTTATAATTGACTACCTGTACATTCAAGACCTCGTAAATAGATTCTGGAGAGGTGTTACCAAGTGAGCTTGCCAGCGTGCGTGCGGTGTGTGTGAAACTGAACTAACATGGAGAGAAATCAGAGAAATCAAGCATATGGGCGACATCTCACACATGCACTCTGAACAAACATTTCCTCTTAAAAGATAACTGTTGATTTACTATACATGATGAGGGAGATATCATACTGTATGTAGTTATTTCTTCCTCGTAAGCAGTTTGTTTCTGGTCAGGACACATGGTCATAACTAGGTCTTGAACTGTTTCCTGGTCAGGGCACATGGTCATAACTAGGTCCTGGACTGTTTCCTGGTCAGGGCACATGGTCATAACTAGGTCCTGGACTGTTTCCTGGTCAGGGCACATGGTCATAACTAGGTCCTGGACTGTTTGCTGGTCAGGGCACATGGTCATAACTAGGTCCTGGACTGTTTCCTGGTCAGGGCACATGGTCATAACTAGGTATTGAACTGTTTCCTGGTCAGGACACATGGTCATAACTAGGTCTTGAACTGTTTCCTGGTCAGGGCACATGGTCATAACTAGGTCCTGGACTGTTTCCTGGTCAGGGAACATGGTCATAACTAGGTCCTGGACTGTTTCCTGGTCAGGGAACATGGTCAGGAAAACCTGGCGCTAAAAATAATCATCAGATCTCCTTCCGGTGAGAGAAATCATCTCTGTTTGGTTCAGCACAGCCCAAACCCTGACCAATAACACTGAGTTTTGTGCTGAAAGGATTCTACTTCATATTCAGAAGGAATGTGAGGGAATTGTATATTCTGCAGGGTACTTTACTACATTCCTCTCACTGTCAGATTACAACCTTGCTAAAACAACATGTTCTTTTCCAGAGGGGAGTGTTTTCCCAATGCTAGTCCTGTGGTGTCGTAGTCGGGAAGAAACACCTTAGAGCAGTGTTTCCCAAACTCCATCCTAAGGACCCCAAGAGCTGCATATTTAGGTTTTTGCCCTGGCACTACACAGCTGATTCAAATAATCAATGCTTGATGATTAATTGATTATTTGAATCAGCTGTCTAGTGCCAGGGGCAAAAACCAAAACACACCCAGGAGGTTTGTGGGAAACCCTGTCATAGGACATCAATTAGAACCTGTGTTACCCACTTCTATAAATCAGACGCATTGTAGTGTTTCCTGGTTGACTGCTTTTACAGCTCAGGTACATGAATATGATGGTTTCCTACCACACACACACACACACACACTGAGGGGCAGGAAGGAAAGTGTGCTCATTGGCTAGGAGATTTACCCTCAGGCAGAATGTGTGACTTTGTTTCCTTGTCATATCTCTCACAGGAAGAGAGGCTTTAAAGAACAATTCTTTGGGGATGAACGGAATGAATTAGATTCTGCTTGTTTCATATTTTTCTCTCGATCTCACGTCGAGAGCCAGAGGCAGATTCTTTTTTATTTCATGTCTTTGGTGCCTTTTTCTGTGCATTCAACTGTTAAAGATTCTACGGTGGATTTAATATGAAGCTAAAGCATTTCACTGCTGTCTTATCCAGGTGTTTGTAGCTTCAGGACAAACTGGCACCATTAGTAACATGCTTGTGTACTTTATCCAATCAGTGTAACACCTTACCAGCAGCTAGGCTACTAGCTGAAGGCTGAATACAACAATCTGCTGAAGTCACCAATGTCCATTTGCCTAAGTAAATAAATATCATGTCATTTTAACGTCAATTTGATGATTTACACTAAAGGTTATTGAGTTAAACTCATTCAATTAAAGTCAAAGCTCTGTCTTTTAACCCCAGGGGAGTGAGGTTGCTGAAAGCAGGAATCCTCCCCCGGCCTTCTATCCTGATCGGCCCAGGCCCCGGCTGGACTAAACCCAAGGAGGAGGTATGCAGGGCTGGTGTCTGCCAGGGGCCTTCTGGGGGTCAAATCTCCTCCAGCTGGGAGCCTATCAGTGTGGGAAACCGTGGGGGTCAAATATGTGCGTGATTGCATGTCAAATCAAAGTTTATGGGTCACGTACAGAGATTCCCAGATGTTTTCACAGGTGCACTGAAATGCTTGTGTTTCTAGTTCCAACAGTGCAGTTATAATATAAAGCAATACAAAACAATACACACTTAATCCATAAAGTAAAAAGAAGGAAATGAAGAAATATCAGAGCGAACAATGTCATATATATATATATATATATACACACACACACACTACATGACCAAAGGTATGGGGACACCTGCTCGTCGAACACATTCTCATTTACACCACTCCAGCCGACGCTTGGCATTGCACATGGTTATCTTAGGTTACTCGGCCATGGAAACCCATTTCATGAAGCTCCCGATGAACAGTTCTTGTGCTGATGTAGCTTCCAGAGGCAGTTTGGAACTCGGTAGTGAGTGTTGCAACCGAGGACAGACGATTGTTACACTCTTCAGCACTCTGCGGTCCCGTTCTGTGAACTTGTGTGGCCTACCACTTCGCGGCTGAGCCGTTGTTGCTCCTAGACATTTCCACTTCACATTAACAGTACTTACAGATGACCGGGGCAGCTATAGAGAGAGCAGAAATGTGACGGACTGACTTGTTGGAAAGGTGGCATCCTATGATGGTGCCATGTTGAAAGTCAACTGAGCTCTTCAGTACGGGCTATTCTACTGCCAATGTTTGTCTATGGAGATTGCATGACTGTGTGCTCAATTTTAGCCATGCTTGTTAAGTGTGCCTTGAATTCTAAATAAATCACAGATAGTGTCACCAGCAAAGCAACCCCACATCATTACACCTCCTCCTCCATCCACCAAATCTCAAATTTGGACTCATCAGACCAAAGGACCGATTTCCACCGGTCTAATGTCCATTGCTCGTGTTTCTTGGTCCAAGCAAGTCTCTTCTTATTGGTGTCCTTTAGTAGTGGTTTCTTTGCAGCAATTCCACCATGAAGGCCTGATTCACACAGTCTCCTCTGAACAGTTGATGTTGAGATGTGTCTGTTACTTGAACTCTGTGAAGCATTTATTTGGGCTTCAATTTCTGAGGCTGGTAACTCTAATGAACTTATCCTCTGCAGCAGAGGTAAGTCTAGGTCTTCCTTTCCTGTGGCGGTCCTCATGAGAGACAGTTTCATCATAGCGCGTGATGGTTTTTGCGACTGCACTTGAAGAAACTTTCAAAGTTCTTGAAATGTTCCGGATTGACTGACCTTCATGTCTTCAAGTAATGATGGACTGTCGTTTCTCTTTGCTTATTTGAGTTGTTCTTGCCCTAATATGGACTTGGTCTTGGACTTGGTCTTCTGTATACCACTCCTCCCTTGTCACAACACAACTGACTGGCTCAAACTCATTAAGATGGAAAGAAATTCCACAAATGAACTTTTAACAAGGCACACCTGTTAATTGAAATGCATTCCAGGTGACTACCTCATGAAGCTGGTTGAGAAAATGCCAAGAGTGTACAAAGCTGTCATCAAGGCAAAGCGTGGCTACTTTGAAGAATCTCAAATATAAAATACATTTGAATTTGTTTAACACTTTTTTGGTTACTACATGATTCCATATGTGTTATTTCATAGTTTTGGTGTCTTCACTATTATTCTACAATGTGAAAATAGTCAAAGTAAAGAAAAACCGTTGAATGAGAAGGTGTGTCCAAACCTTTGACTGGTACTGTATATAATGTGTGTACATAAATAGAAAAGGTGTGTACAGCACTAGTTATATAGGATGAGCCATGACTAGATTACAATATTTACATATAAAGTGGGTTAAACAGTATGTAAACATAATTCATGTGACCAGTGTTCAATGACTATGTATGTAGGGCAGTAGTCTCTAAGGTGCAGGGTAGAGTACCGGGTGGTAGCTGGTTAGTAACAGTCTCTAAGGTGCAGGGTAGAGTACCGGGTGGTAGCTGGTTAGTAACAGTCTCTAAGGTGCAGGGTAGAGTACCGGGTGGTAGCTGGTTAGTAACAGTCTCTAAGGTGCAGGGTAGAGTACTGGGTGGTAGCTGGTTAGTAACAGTCTCTAAGGTGCAGGGTAGAGTACTGGGTGGTAGCTGGTTAGTAACAGTCTCTAAGGTGCAGGGTAGAGTACTGGGTGGTAGCTGGTTAGTAACAGTCTCTAAGGTGCAGGGTAGAGTACTGGGTGGTAGCTGGTTAGTAACAGTCTCTAAGGTCCAGGGTAGAGTACTGGGTGGTAGCTGGTTAGTAACAGTCTCTAAGGTGCAGGGTAGAGTACCAGGTGGTAGCTGGTTAGTAACAGTCTCTAAGGTGCAGGGTAGAGTACTGGGTGGTAGCTGTTTAGTAACAGTCTCTAAGGTGCAGGGTAGAGTACCAGGTGGTAGCTGGTTAGGAACAGTCTCTAAGGTGCAGGGTAGAGTACTGGGTGGTAGCTGGTTAGTAACAGTCTCTAAGGTGCAGGGTAGAGTACCGGGTGGTAGCTGTTTAGTAACAGTCTCTAAGGTGCAGGGTAGAGTACTGGGTGGTAGCTGGTTAGTAACAGTCTCTAAGGTGTAGGGTAGAGTTCCCGGGTGGTAGCTGGTTAGTAACAGTCTCTAAGGTGCAGGGTAGAGTACCGGGTGGTAGCTGGTTAGTAACCGTCTCTAAGGTGCAGGGCATGGTACTGGGTGGAGGCTCTCTGTCCCAGCTTTGATGCACCTGTACTGTCTCCTCCTTCTAGATGGTCCTTGATGATCTTCTAGATGGTAGCGGGGTGTACATGCCGTGGCTCAGGTGGCGGAGGTCCTTGATGATCTTCTAGATGGTAGCGGGGTGTACAGGCCGTGGCTCAGGTGGCTGAGGTCCTTGATGATCTTCTAGATGGTAGCGGGGTGTACAGGCCGTGGCTCAGGTGGCTGAGGTCCTTGATGATCTTCTAGATGGTAGCGGGGTGTACAGGCCGTGGCTCAGGTGGCTGAGGTCCTTGATGATTTTCTAGATGGTAGCGGGGTGTACAGGCCGTGGCTCAGGTGGCTGAGGTCCTTGATGATCTTCTAGATGGTAGCAGGGTGTACAGGCCGTGGCTCAGGTGGCTGAAGTCCTTGATGATCTTCTTGGCCTTCCTGTGACACTGGGTGCTGTAGATGTCCTGGGGAGCAGACAGTGTGCCCCTGGTGTTGCGTTGGGTTGACTACACCAGCATCTAGAGAGCCCTGCGGTTGCGGACGGTGCAATTGCCATATCAGGCGGTGATATAGCCCGACAGGATGCTCTCAATGGTGCATCTGTAGAAGTCTGTGACGGTCTTAAGGGCCTAGATGAATTTCTTCAGCCTCCTGTTGCACCTTCTTCACCACACTGTGTGTGAAGGGACTAGTTCATCTCTTCAGTGATATGCACGCTGAGGAACTTGAAGCTTTTGACCCTCTCTACTGCGACCCTGTCGATGTGGACGTGCTCTCTCTGTTGTCTCCTGTAGTCCACAATCAGCACCTTCGTTTTGTTGATGCTGAGGGAGAGGTTATTTTCCTGGCACCACTCCACCAGGGCGTTTGTGTGTGTGTGTGTGTGTGTGTGTGTGTGTGTGTGTGTGTGTGTGTGTGTTTGCTTAATGGAGCATGTGTTGACTCTTCAGACGATAAGCATGCAGCTTGCCTGAGAATGGACTCCCATAGGCCCATTAAGGCATCATTCCTACAGAAAATGAATCCTTCTCAATCTAAGTGCAGATGCCGGCGCCCAAATCCACCCCCCTGCAAGACATTTCAGATCAAAAAACAACAGACTTTGGCCGCTTGTCTAGGTGTCATTGAGTGTCTTTGCTTTTCTGTGGGAATGATGGCTTTGATAATGGAAGTCTATTATCAGGACCAGCTCAGAACATACCATTCAGTACTGTTGTTGCGCTAGCATAGCTGTAGACTGCAGTCTGATGACCTCAGATAGTTGTTGTTCCGGGGGGTAGATCATAGCCGTAAAACATCTCTCTTCTCCATCTCCCCAGTGGGTAAAGTATCATTTGTCTTGGTCCCTTTGATCGTTAAGTGCCACAGAATGGATGTTTACTCTCTCTAGCTGAAATCAACACGGTTATTTAACTCTGAGGATTTTAGATGAAGTCCCTCAGTGGTTGGTAGTGATGTGATTGTGGAGCGTGTGTGTGTGCGTTTGAATGTTTGTATGCTCTGTATGTGTGTGTGCCTGAGAACGTTTCTCTTCCCAGAAGGAGTGAGTCAGGTACTGTTGAGTAATCAGCTGAATTGGCTCCCTCCATTGTTGATGTAAATACTGTGTGGCTATGATGAAGGAACCAGGTTATATTAGTGTCTTTGACGTTGCCTGAACAAAAGCCTTGGGAGAGTCCTGGTCAATTGTGAACGTAAGCTACCCGGTCACTTCTCCCTGTTTGCTCAAAGACCTTTTTATTGCACCATCTGGGCGCGTCGGCTACTGTCTTGTTATGCTAATACAAGAGGGTTACGTCCCAAATGGCACCCTATTCCCTATATAGTGCACTGTTATGAAACACAGCTGACCAGCCATTGTCAAAAGTAGTGCACTATATAGGGAATAGGGTGCCATTTGGGATGCAATCTAGGATATGGCAATGAAAGGATTTACGGTGCCCAGCATTGAGTGAACCGGAAATTGGAGTTGAGTTTTTGGGCAGGGATTTCCCCCTGGCAGACGATAGGCATGACAGGGAGAGGGAGGGGATCAAACACATACAGGAAGTAGATGCTGATAGAGTTGGCAGAGAGAAGAAGTATGGGATGGGAGTGCTGATGCACAAAGCGGGAAGCTGGCTAGAGTGTGACTCTAAAGGCGTCATATCCTCATTGTGCCCTCTGAAAGAACAAGCTATGGTTGACACAGCTGGTTATGACATGTTATGAAACCCAGCTGGTTATGACATGTTATGAAACCCAGCTGGTTATGACATATTATGAAACCCAGCTGGTTATGACATGTTATGAAACACAGCTGCTTATGACATGTTATGAAACCCAGCTGGTTATGACATGTTATGAAACCCAGCTGCTTATGACATGTTATGAAACCCAGCTGGTTATGACATGTTATGAAACCCAGCTGGTTATGACATGTTATGAAACCCAGCTGCTTATGACATGTTATGAAACCCAGCTGCTTATGACATGTTATGAAACCCAGCTGGTTATGACATGTTATGAAACACAGCTGCTTATGACATGTTATGAAACACAGCTGGTTATCACATTATGGCACACAGCTGGTTATCAAGTTATGACACACAGCTGGTTATGACATGTTATGAAACACAGCTGGTTATCACATTATGGCACACAGCTGGTTATCAAGTTATGACACACAGCTGGTTATGACCTGTTATGAAACACAGCTGCTTATGACATGTTATGACACACAGCTGGACATGACATGTTATGAAACCCAGCTGGTTATGATATATTATGAAACACAGCTGGTTATCAAGTTATGACACACAGCTGGTTATGACATGTTATGAAACACAGCTGGTTATGACACACAGCTGGTTATGACACATTATGTCATATAGCTGGTTATGACACACAGCTGGTTATGACACATTCTGACATATAGCTGGTTATGACATATAGCTGGTTATGACACAGCTGGTTAGGATATAGCTGGCTATTACATGTTATGACACACAGCTGGTTATGACCAGTGGAGCAGTGGAAGGTAAACGCACTTAAACGATCCCACCTTTTTATTCTGTGCATATCCCGGACGAGCCCCCAGAAAAGGGGAAACCAAGACAAGTCGCCCATGGGCATACACTACCCGTAGGTGAACTTTGTTAAATACACTAGTTAGAACTGGGTGGACCACCCACTGTATTTTTGGTTAGTTAGTTAGCTGTTGTTAAAGTAGGCTAGTCTAGCTTAGGGGTGTTTTTGAATACTTATTGTTTCTTTTCTTGGGTCCAGCTTAGCCCCTTTTCCTGCTCCCCCCATTACCGTGTGTTTATAAATAAACCTGGAGTTTGACGGTAGATTTCTGTTGTCGTGGTTATTTCGTGCACACTTTTACTTTGTCACAATAATAATTTGCATGAGTTATGTTACGGGTCTCATTACCATCCCCCCTAGACTGTCGGGCCAAAAGGGATTCGTAACATAAGTTTTTTTTTTTTTTTTTTTTTTTTTTTTTACCGTCAAACTCTAGGTTTATTTATAAACACACGGTAATGGGGGGAGCAGGAAAAGGGGCTGAGCTGGACCCAAGAAAAGAAACAATAAGTATTCAAAAACACCCCTAAGCTAGACTAGCCTACTTTAACAACAGCTAACTAACTAACCAAAAATACAGTGGGTGGTCCGCCCAGTTCTAACTAGTGTATTTAACAAAGTTCACCTACGGGTAGTGTATGCCCATGGGCGACTTGTCTTGGTTTCCCCTTTTCCCACCAGCAACAAACAAACACCATAACCAAAAACAATACTCACAGGTGATGACAAAGTGCTATGAGGTGCTTAAACAAAAGAGAGGTTAAGACACAAAGCGAGAGTGAAACACAGAGACCTACAGACATGGCATTTACAGAGAGATTGAGCTAGAGATTGAGCTAGAGATTGCTCCAGAGCAAACAAATGATGGGGTTTTTAAACCATGGGGAAGGAACTGTGATAGGGTAGGAAATAGGAGGAGGTGTGTCTTCTGATTGATGATTGATTGGGGAGTGATGGTTTTCACCTGTGAGGGGAGAAGGAGAGAAAAGAAACACACACAGGATACACACACACTCACAGGATAACTGTATCCGTAACAGTTAACCCACCTTTAGCAGAAAAGTGCATTGAAAGTATAGGGAGCTCTTCACAGTATGTCTCTTCCTTTGGTCTATACTACATCACTAGTTATGATAGTCTCCTTATCACACTCTCTTCACAGTATGTCTCTTCCTTTGGTCTATACTACATCACTAGTTATGATCGTCTCCTTATCACACTCTCTTCACAGTATGTCTCTTCCTTTGGTCTACACCACATCACTAGTTATGATAGTCTCCTTATCACACTCTCTCCTTCTCCCTATTTTTGTCATCTTTCTCCTTCTCTCTCATGTCTCTAGCCTCTCTGTTCTCTCACTCCCTATTTTTGTCATCTTTCTCCTTCTCTCTCATGTCTCTAGCCTCTCTGTTCTCTCACTCCCTATTTTTTATCATCTTTCTCCTTCTCTCTCATGTCTCTAGCCTTCCTCTGTTCTCTCACTCCCTATTTTTGTCATCTTTCTCTTCTCTCTTCAGTATGTCTCTTCCTTTGCTACTCTCTCCTTACACAGCTACATCACTAGTTATGATCCCTATTTTTGTCATCTTTCTCCTTCTCTCTTCATGTCTCTAGCCTCTCTGTTCTCTCACTCCCTATTTTTGTCATCTTTCTCCTTCTCTCTCATGTCTCTAGCCTCTGTTCTCTCACTCCCTATTTTTGTCATCTTTCTCCTTCTCTCTTCATGTCTCTTCCTTTGGTCTAGCCTCTGTTCTCTCACTCCCTATTTTTGTCATCTTTCTCATTCTCTCTCATGTCTCTAGCCTCTCTGTTCTCTCACTCCCTATTTTTGTCATCTTTCTCCTTCTCTCTCATGTCTCTAGCCTCTCTGTTCTCTCACTCCCTATTTTTGTCATCTTTCTCCTTCTCTCTCATGTCTCTAGCCTCTCTGTTCTCTCACTACCTATTTTTGTCATCTTTCTCCTTCTCTCTCATGTCTCTAGCCTGTCTGTTCTCTCACTCCCTATTTTTGTCATCTTTCTCCTTCTCTCTCATGTCTCTAGCCTCTCTGTTCTCTCACTCCCTATTTTTGTCATCTTTCTCCTTCTCTCTCATGTCTCTAGCCTCTCTGTTCTCTCACTCCCCACCCATCTCTTTTTCTCTGGACACTTGCTCCCTCACCTCCATTAAACCTGTAATGGATTTAACGAGGTGGCTGTACAAAATGATGAGCTAGTCAACTTCACATAAAACCTCACATAAAAACCTACTTACGTCAAACAACTTTAAAGAACAAAGTCTTGTTGTTGCAGTCTAGTATTTGTCTAGTCGATTTAATAGATATGGCACTGTGCATATTTTTGTGGAAGCCATTGTAGGTCTAGCATGACAATGTTTGTTTAAAGTTGAGAACTCTTCCAGATATTGCAGTCGTAAGGATGACGCTCTTAAAAAGTCCTTTGTTTAAGACAAAGTCAGACAGCCGTTTTAGCACCGCGTGTTGATATGCATTTGCAGTGATTGTGTGTCTGGGTGATTGTTCCCAAATCCTTTGGGCTAGGGTGTGAGTGGTGATTTGGTCTAAGTACAGGCCTTAGCACCACCCAGAGTAGCCTCTATACTTCCAAAATAAAGGGTCTTATGAAAGAATGTGTTCCTTTAAAAATATAGTCTGCTTCCTTTGTTTACACTTACTGTTTCAAATGTAGAGTTCTCTTCTTCTCATGTCTACCACAGGCACAGCTGAGTATATGGACATGAGATACCATCAGAATACAAATACTGCAGTGTGTCAAAACCTGGGATGGATTATTGTGCAGACAGCTTGACAGCAAGAGGTCTGTTATAGCAGAAATTCAAGACGGTGATTGTTGTCCCTGCTTGTGACCGGACTTTAACCCAACTCATCGGCCTCAGAGAGACAGATCTAAACCTCTCTCTCTCATAGCTGGAATCAGATCTACAAACATTCACTCCAGGTTAAAATGTTGCCCTTTGGCATTGATCTAGGATCAGCTTACCCCTCTCGACATCCAACCCTTAACCACTAAGGGGACACTCAAAATTGGCCTAAGATCAGTCTCATACTACTCCGCAAATAAATCATATGGAGGGGAAGCCATGCCATGACCTTCCTAGTTGGGTAGAGGCAATGATCAGCAGGCTGTCTTTGTATCTTATTTGTCTTGGGATAGACAAACCCTTGTTCTGTCCTAAGGGCAGAATTTCATAACTAGAGGGCAGCTTGTGAAACTGAACCAACTTGCTGCCCACCAGTACACATTTTCATTGCAGCCCCGGACAAACACTCATTTAACTCACTGACGGCTTAATGATTACTTAACAGGTTGAATCGAGTGTGCTTGTCCGGGACTACAGTACAAATGTGTACTGTTGGGGGAACTCGAGGACTGGAGTTCAGACACACTGTTCTAATGCATTTGATCAGCTGATTTTCATAAAATGTCCTAAGAAAATTAAATCTACAGTTGCTTCATCCATTTTTGGACTTCTGAAGCGATGCAATGTAACCATTGATTCTTGAAGAATATAACTTACAGTGAGGGAAAAAAGTATTTGATCCCCTGCTGATTTTGTACGTTTGCCCACTGACAAAGAAATGATCAGTCTATAATTTTAATGGTAGGTTTATTTGAACAGTGAGACAGAATAACAATAAAATCCAGAAAAATTTTATAAATTGATTTGCATTTTAATGATCCCTGTCGGTCTCCTTTCATTCATTTGCGAATGTGCATCAACGTATACAAACAAGAGGAACATAGGGCAGAGGATGAAAGAGAGATGTGTGGGTTGTTCATACCTACCTAGGGATGATGAAGGGCAGAGGATGAAAGAGAGATGTGTGGGTTGTTCATACCTACCTAGGGATGATGAAGGGCAGAGGATGAAAGAGAGATGTGTGGGTTGTTCATACCTACCTAGGGATGATGAAGGGCAGAGGATGAAAGAGAGATGTGTGGGTTGTGCATACCTACCTAGGGATGATGAAGGGCAGAGGATGAAAGAGAGATGTGTGGGTTGTGCATACCTACCTAGGGATGATGAAGGGCAGAGGATGAAAGAGATGTGTGGGTTGTGCATACCTACCTAGGGATGATGAAGGGCAGAGGATGAAAGAGAGATGTGTGGGTTGTGCATACCTACCTAGGGATGATGAAGGGCAGAGGATGAAAGAGAGATGTGTGGGTTGTGCATACCTATCTAGGGATGATGAAGGGCAGAGGATGAAAGAGAGATGTGTGGGTTGTGCATACCTACCTAGGGATGATGAAGGGCAGAGGATGAAAGAGAGATGTGTGGGTTGTGCATACCTACCTAGGGATGATGAAGGGCAGAGGATGAAAGAGAGATGTGTGGGTTGTGCATACCTACCTAGGGATGATGAAGGGCAGAGGATGAAAGAGATGTGTGGGTTGTTCATACCTACCTAGGGATGATGAAGGGCAGAGGATGAAAGAGAGATGTGTGGGTTGTTCATACCTACCTAGGGATGATGAAGGGCAGAGGATGAAAGAGAGATGTGTGGGTTGTTCATACCTACCTAGGGATGATGAAGGGCAGAGGATGAAAGAGAGGTGTGTGGGTTGTGCATACCTACCTAGGGATGATGAAGGGCAGAGGATGAAAGAGAGATGCGTGGGTTGTGCATACCTACCTAGGGATGATGAAGGGCAGAGGATGAAAGAGAGATGCGTGGGTTGTGCATACCTACCTAGGGATGATGAAGGGCAGAGGATGAAAGAGAGATGCGTGGGTTGTGCATACCTACCTAGGGATGATGAAGGGCAGAGGATGAAAGAGAGATGTGTGGGTTGTTCATACCTACCTAGGGATGATGAAGGGCAGAGGATGAAAGAGAGATGTGTGGGTTGTGCATACCTACCTAGGGATGATGAAGGGCAGATGATGACGAGGAGAGTAGGTACATGACATTCTAGGATGCTTCCCTTTTAACATGTGCGTGACTGGTAGATGCCTAGACTACAGAACACACTAACATGTTATTTGTATGGTGCAAATAGGCATCAGTGGAGGCTGCTGAGGGGAGGACGGCTCATTATGGCATCAAACACATGGAAACCAATTAAGGTGCCACCAACCTCTGATGGGCACATGCCTCCACTTTACAGCTGCATGGGGCTCTACATGGGAATTTAAGTTATGCAAAGAAAAATTATGCTTATCTCGTCCGAATATTAAACAGATGGGTTGGAGCAATCGACACTTTATACCCCACTTAATTTCCCAGGCAGCCGAGTGGTTTTCTGACAAGTCCCAGGCCACGTCTCTCTGCACCCTGTTAGCTTTAAGCACATTAGTCTATCTGGCCATGTGCTTCATCCTTCTAGCTATGATAAATCCAGCCCAGTCTCGACTCCATATGGTTATTACTGATTGTGGCAGTGTGTCCGAGTGCGTGTTTGAGAGAGTACAACTGTGTTTGTGTAACGTTGGGGGAGGGATTCTATGATACTGCATAAACACCACTCCCTACTACAACACACACACACACACACACACACACACACACACACACACACACACACACACACACACACACACACACACACACACACGAAAAGGATGCAAGTTGCAACCTCTATGGCAGGGGTGTCAAACTCTTTCCATGCAGGGCCTGGTGTCTGCAGGAGTTAGGTTTTTCCCTTTCAATGAAGCCTTAGACAACCAGGTGTGGGGAGTTCCTTACTAATTAATGACCTTAATTCATCAATCAAGTACAAGGGAGGAGCAAAACCCGCAACCACTCGGCCCTCCGTGGAATGAGTTTGACACCTGTGCTCTATGGTATTCAAATATGCTTTCAAGCTAATTCACATTTCCACTTACCAGGAATACTTGTGTTAAGAATTAACTCCAATTCAGGTGAGAGGACAAGACTTGAATGCAACACTTTAACTAGTTGCCTTATACACAAATTCCAAGCAACTCAACAAGCAGCAGCTGCTACTAACTGCCAATCAGCCTTCTCGCCTGTTTGCAACATTTTAAGTAGTTGTCTTGACCGCAGCTCCTCAATAAGCATCAGCTGCAGATAATTGCTAATCAGCCTCCACACCTGTCTGCACTCACCTTAATCTCCACTGCCTCCCTACCTAAACCTGACCAAACTAACATTCCTCCTCTTTGCTCTGTAGTGCATGTCAAGTTACTAGCCTTATCAAGTTGTGCATCCCATCTCCACCTTCTAGCTAGTATCTCTTGGATTCTTCCACAGATCTCCGGATTGCCATCACTATAGCAACCTAACGACCATTTCTACCTTAGACTCCAAGCCACACTCTAGAGTCCACCGATCAATCATGAGCTGCCCAAATCTGTACCACCATGAACATAAAATTCAAAACCAAATAAATCCTTAACTTCTACCACACCCTCCCCAACCCCATTAAACTGTATCTATGTCATGCTGAAACACTCTACCCTTGTTCAGCATATCAACAACCATTTGAACAGTAACATGTTACCCCTAATATCTATTTTCCCGTCTCCACAATAGCATTCAACCTGGCATTTTTGCTTTCCACAACCCAAGTCGTATTGATAACCTTAACAATAAAAGCATCCTTTGACACCGCACATTCATGAGCACAAGATTTCTGAACAGGCCTTGAAACCATGCCAGGACCACCTGAAGCACCAGCCCCAACAATAGGTCCACTTACTACAGGTACATCCATGTAAACTCCATCAGTCTGACAGTAGGTCCACTTACTACAGGTACATCCATGTAAACTCCATCAGTCTGACAGTAGGTCCACTTACTACAGGTACATCCATGTAAACTCCATCAGTCTGACAGTAGGTACACCTACTACAGGTACATCCATGTAAACTCCATCAGTCTGATAGTAAGTCCACCTACTACAGATACATCCATGTAAACAGCCGCAAGAGCGACATCATTGATCTATACAGAGAAAATAGTCGGCCCGAGAACTGAACCCTGTGGCACCCCATAGAGACTGGCAGAGGTCCGGACAACAGGCCCTCCGATTGGACACAATGAACTCTATCAGAGAAGTAGTTGGTGAACCAGGCAAGGTAGTCATTTGAGAAACCAAGGCTGTCGAGTCTGTCGATAAGAATGTGGTGATTGACAGAGTCGAAAGCCTTGGTCAGGTCGATGAAGACGGCTGCACAGTACTGTCTTTTATTGATGGAGGTTATGATATCGTTTAGGTCCTTGAGCGTGGCTGAGTTGCACCCATGACCAGCTCTGAAACCAGACTGCATAGCGGAGAAGGTACGGTAGGATTCAAAACGGTTGGTTATCTGTTTTTTAACTTGGCTTTCAAAGACTTTAGAAAGACAGGGCAGGATGGATATAGGTCTGTAACAGTTTGGGTCTAGAGTGTCTCCCCCGCTGAAGAGGGGATGACCGCGGCAGCTTTCCAATCTTTAGGGATCTCAGACGATACGAAAGCGAGGTTGAACAGGCTAGTAATAGGGGTAGCAACAATTGTGGTGGATAATTTAGAAAGAGAGAGTCCAGATTGTCTAGCCCAGCTGATTTGTAAGGGTCCAGATTTTGCAGCTCTTTCAGAACATCAGCCATCTGGATTTGGGTGAAGGAGAAGCAGGAGGTGGCTTGGGCAAGTTGCTGCGGGGGGTGCAGAGCTGTTGGCCAGGGTAGGGGTGGCCAGGCGAAAAGCATGGCCAGCCGTAGAAAAATGCATGTTGAAATTCTCAATTATCGTGGATTTATCGGTGGTGATCGTGTTTCCTAGCCTCAGTGCAGTGGGCAGCTGGGAGGAGGTGCTCTTATTCTCCATGGACTTCAGTGTCCCAGAACTTTGAGTTTGTGCTACAGGATGCACATTTGTTTGAAAAAGTTAGCCTTTTCTTTCCTGACTGTATATTGGTTCCTGTCTTCCCTGAAAAGCTGCATATCGTGGGGTCTATTTGATGCTAATTTAATACGCCACAGGATGTTTTTGTGCTGGTCTAGGGCAGTCAAGTCAGGAGTGAACCAGGGGCTATATCTGTTCCTGGTTCTACATTTTTTGAACGGGGCATGCTTATTTAATTAAGATGGTGAGGAAAGCACTTTTAAAGAACAACCAGGCATCCTCTACTGACAGGATGAGTTCAATATCTTCCAGGATATCCGGGACAGGTCGATTAGAATGTCCTGCTCGCTGAAGTGTTTTAGGGAGCATTTGACAGTGATGAGGGGTGGTCGTTTGACTGCGGACCCATTACGGACGCAATGGCAGTGATCTTTGAGATCCTGGTTGAAGACAACAGAGGTGTATTTGGAGGGCAAGTTGGTCAAGATGATATCTATGAGGGTGCCCATGTTAACGGATTTAGGGTTGTACCTGATAGGTTCCTTAATCATTTGTGGATTCAGACACGGTTAAGACATCAGGGTTGGCTAAAGCAGTAACTAAAACAAACTTAGGGAGGAGACTTCTGATGTTAACATGCATGAAACCAAGGCTTTTACGGTTACAGAAGTCAACAAAATGAGACTGACCTGGGGAGTAGGTGTAGTACTGGAGGCTACAGGGCCTGGGTTAACCGCTACATCACCAGAGGAACAGAGGAGTAGGATAAGGGTACGGCTAAAGGCTATAAGAACTGGTTGTCTAGTGGTTTGGGAACAGAGAATAAAAGGAGATTTCTGGGTGTGGTGGAATAGATTCAGGGCATAGTGTACAGACAAGGGTATGGTAGGATGTGAGTACACTGGCGATAAACCTCGGCATTGAGTGATGAGAGAGGTTGCGTCTCTAGGGGCACCAGTTAAGCCAGGTGAGGTCTCCGCATGCGTGAGACACAAGAGCCATCTAAGGCATGTTGAGCGGGACCGGGGGCTCTACAGTGAAATAAAACTAACCGAAACAGCAGCAGACAAGGCATATTGACAGAGAGGCATAAGGCAATCACAGGTATTGGTAGGGAGAGCTAGGACAACAGCTAAATGGCGATGAATGGGCAAAGGGGGTCAGTTAGGTACACACAGGGCCTGAGTTCGAGGCTGGGGTCGACAGATAAACAAAGAGGTAGTGTTAATGAACAGTCCAGCAGGTATCAGCTGTGTAGCAGAGTGATCATAAGGTCTAACGAGCAGCAATAGGAGAGTCAGGGAGCCGTTCTGTAGTCGCTACGACGCTAGGCAAGCCAGAGACACGGCATTCAGAAAGCTAGCGGGCCAGGAGATGGGACTTCGGCGACATCGCAACGGAAAGGCCTGTTGAAACCACCATTTTATTTTACCTTTATTTAACTAGGCAAGTCAGTTAAGAACAAATTCTTATTTTCAATGACTGCTTAGTGGGTTAACTGCCTGTTCAGGGGCAGAACGACAGATTTGTACCATGTCAGCTCACGGATTTGAACTTGCAACCTTCCGGTTACTAGTCCAACGCTCTAACCACTAGGCTACCCTGCCACCCCATTCGGACGTTTACGTCGGCAGACCAGTCGCGATGGATCAGCGAGGCGCCGTGTTGACAATAAGGGGTCCAGGCCAATTGGTAAGATGGAAATCCCAGTGATGACTCCCCTCAACCTAGCATAAGCGCCAGGGACAGGTCTTTTAATCTTCTTCCCATTTTCTGAATCTTCTCTTGCCGAGCCTGGCTTCCACACAATACAAACAATCTACCATTTCCAATGAACCAAGCTAATTTAACTTGACCTACCTCTTTCTCTACGGCGTTAGTTGGATAGGGTGTAAGGCCCTGTAGTCTTAACACCATCACCACTCTTGATTTCTACTTTTATGCTTTCTTTATTAGATGCTCCAATGCTTTCTGTAGCACGATCTCCCTTCCTATGTTGTTACGTACACCTCTTGGAGGGGAACACAACACCCTGCTACAACTCAACTCCCCATGGAGTGAACGATGTATGTGATTGTAGGTGCAGGTAAGGATGACAGAGGCAGAGAATATTACCGTTTACAGGGAATGGATTTCCTTAACACAGTAATGTGGGGGAAAAGGGGCTAGACAGAACCAAAGCAAAGTTAGAGTCCCCTCTCCTACCTAACCTTTTAGCATCTCCTGGCACACAAACCAAAATACAGGGGATGGTCTGCCCAGGTCTTACCTAGTGTGCATAGACAGTAAATACTACAGGTTATGTATGCCTGCAGGCCTCTTGCCTAAACACTCCCAAGGTTCCTTCTTCCCCTCTGGGAACAAACACAGAATAATTACTAACATAAAGTGAAACATTCCAATAATCAAAAACACAGAGTCCTATAGGGATTTAAAAAACGACTAAGCCCTACCTCAGAAGTAGCAGCTACAAAATACCTTCAACAAAACTGTCACTGGGAAACAACCAACACAGAACATCAAAGACGCTCCCTTCTTTTGATAAAGGAACACTGGCTTTTATCCAGCTGGAGAAGGAGTTGGTAATTGAAAACAGCTGTTTCCCCTGACGAGAGGGAGGGTTCAGAGCTCCAATCACCGATTGGGCCAACCAATCAGCTGCTTAAAATCCAGGAAGCCTTCCTGAAATACACACACACAAACACATCCAAAACACAGAAACTGGGGAAGGTAACATATGTCTTTCCACTACTGACCATTCTGGTCATTGACCATTATCCTCCTGCTCCATAACATCAGAATTGACACCCATATTGTTGCTTCACCAACTTTTTCTCCATTTCTTCCACACTACTCGCTGCCCTTTCTGACCTCGAATCTGTATGTCAGACATTTACTAGCCTTTAGTGCTGAGCATTAAGCAACATTTGGGGGTGGGTGATCACAACCAAACTGACAGGATGCATATACCGCCACCTATCATTCTCACATGCATTCCATTTTCTCAATGAATATTCTAAACCTATTTACGTTTCTGGTCCTTAAACTGTCCGTTTTCTTTTCACAGCAATTTGCATGTTTGTTTCCAACCCAATGGATCGACAACGAATGTGCATTTATTCAGATGCAATTACAGGAAAAGCAACACTCTTTCCATTCAAACTGTGGTTTCAGGCAAACTATTGATGTAGCTAGCATGAACAATGCTGTTGCATGATTGCATATGTATTAGAGAAAACACTCATATTTCAATAATAGCGTACTATCAAGTAAGTGACTATATAATATGCATATTATTGCTACTACGGTTCTGTCATCAACATGATTTTGACGAAAAAGTGCGAAAGGATATCCGGTTCGACCGGAAATCTTATATTTGGCGTTACTGCTGAAAGATATGGCTGCATACATTGTATTAGCCTGCTAACTCGACGTTTACTTTTGACATAAGCTTAATTATTCGACCAACGTTTTGAAATTGTATGATAACAAGCAAGTTATATCGCTTCTGTAGACACACAAAAAATCGTTAACCATGTTAACGACTTTCTGAGTTTTTAAAATCACGTTAGCTATCAAGCTATACAAAGGAGAAACCAGTTAGCCAGCTACTAGCCTAGCTAGTACTAGGTGGCTAGCTAGTTTAGCTCCTTACGAAGTGTTTTATTGTTATTTTGTTACCAGATAGATAAAAAAAAAAACATAGCTGGATACATTTGCTGGTGTTACAAAGAAAAAGCGCCTATCGAGCCTCAATGCCCGAACAAGGCCCAAGGATGAATGGTTTTTCCCTCGGCGAACTATGCTGGCTATTCTGTTGCCCGCCCTGTCCCAGTCGCATCGCATCCAAACTAGCCTTTCTCCCTCCCGAACCCACGTACTCCGTACACACGGATGCTAACGGGACGAGTAGCCTGCATCTAACCGAGCGAGCAGACTGGCAGTACTCCCAACGCGAACTGGACGCTGTCGAGGTGTTCAACACCAGAACCAGTCGGGGAAACCGACTGGGTTGCATGTTTGTACGATGCGCACCCAACAGCCGGTACACGTTGCTCTTTTCCCACGGTAACGCAGTGGACTTAGGCCAAATGTGCAGTTTTTACATCGGCCTCGGTTCGAGGATAAATTGCAACGTCTTCTCGTATGATTATTCGGGCTACGGTGTCAGCAGCGGGAAACCGTCAGAAAAGAACCTGTATGCGGACATCGAGGCTGCCTGGCAGGTGCTAAGGAACAAGTGAGTATAGCACTAGCCTATACAGCCAGTGTCAACAAGCTAACATGCAAGCTACATAGCTAGTTGGGTTTATTGTATTGGGCTTTGTTAGTTAGCTAACGTTTGCTAGCTACTGTACTCCATTTCTATCCCCCCTCCACATTTGGTTGCTATGACAACCACTATAACATGCCTACACAGCTTTTTTTATTTATTTGCCTACACATCTGAGAGCAGTGCATTAGCTATTCATTTATATGGCTGAGAGGACTGGTAACATTAGGTTCTGTGCACACGTTTAGGTGGTAGTTAGTTGCATAGTGATTTGATACTTCGCACATATTCAATTGATTTTGTGGCATGCTACTCTAAACATGTCCAGAAGCTTCCATGTTTAAACTTTGATGATCTGTGCAGGCCAGACAACTTCTCTTGAAGCCCACACTGGAACTTTAAACATTAATTTACAATAGTTTGCGTCTTCTACTTAATCAGGTAAAACCTTCTGAATTAGTCCAAAAACATTGATCTTCCAGAAATCATAAAAACAGGTTTGACTTGTCTCCTCTTTATGCCGAGGATGGAGAACTTTAGTTATAAACTAGCCATAGCAGATGACACTAGCTTACTAGCCCAGCTATGAGATGCTTATGGCAGGGTCAGGGCAGGTAAAGCCCCGCCTTATCTCAGCTCACTTGTCACGATAGCAGCACCCACCCGTAGCACGTGCTCCAGCAGGTATATTTCACTGGTCACCCCCAAAGCCAATTCCTCCTTTGGCCACCTTTACTTCCAGTTCTCTGCTGCCAATGACTGGAACGAACTGCAAAAATCACTAAAGCTTGAAGACTCATATCTCCCTCACTAACTTTAAGCACCAGCTGTCAGAGCAGCTCACAGATCAATGCACCTGTACATAGCCCATCTGTAAATAGCCCATCCGACTACCTCTCCCCCATACTGTATTTATATATATATTTTTTAGCTCCTTTTCACCCCAGTATCTATACTTGCACATCTATCACTCCAGTGTTTAATTGATATATTGTAATTACTTCGCCACTATGGCCTATTTATTGCCTTACCTCCCTCCCTTATCTTACCTCATTTGCACACACTGTATATAGACTTTTTCTACTGTATTATTGACTGTATGTTTGTTTATTCCACGTGCAACTCTGTGTTGTATGTGTTGAACTGCTTTGCTTTATCTTGGCCAGGTCACAGTTGTAAATGAGAACTTGTTCTCAACTAGCCTACCTGGTTAAATAAAGGGGAAATGAAAACAATACAAATACAAGGGAGCATCTGCCCTCCTATGCAAGAAGTGCCCTTTTTACTGTTGCCCTTTTTATAAACTCATTACTTTTAACATTTTATTTTTAGTCTCTTTTCTCAATTTGAAATGCAACAAATTGCCTGTCAAACTAGATACTTTCTCATGAACTCATTAATCTTGATAAAAGTCCCCTCCCTTCTGCCACCACGCGCGTCCTCATCGCATGCACCAGCTTCCCACCTGCGCTGGGCAGTGAGTTTGAAATTAATACTGCCTATAGGTTACTTTGGAACTGCTGACATATGTTCCTCAAACTGTGTAGTGAGATGAGGTTAGATACACTTTGAATGCATAGTGGTTTCACTTAGTGATGCACCAATATGACATACCAATATCCAATATTTTCCTTGCCAAAAAAACTATACCTAAATTTACAATTGTAGCTGCCTTTAAGCGTTCTAGTGCAGTTTAAATAGTTGAAACACACACACACTGACCAAAAAGTTATTTTGTCGGCATTTACATATGTCCCCTTTACCAGTAAAACATAATCAAAACCTCCTTCTTTTACTTACTTGCTGTGCTGTTTCATTGTTCATTTGTTCGGTCTCAACCAGGATTTCATCATACCTGTCAAGCAGTGAAGTTTCAGCTCTGTCTCTCTGTGGCCTCTCTTCCTCGGTGCGCACTGTCACCGTGTCCGTTTCCATCTTGTCCAGCTGTCTCTGTAACATTTCACGTAAACCCTGTTTCTTGTCTGCATCGAAGTAGAGGTCCTTGTACCTAGTATTAAGCAGGGTGGCGACACAGTAAAGAGGCTCGGAGAGAATGCCACCGAATCGCTTGTTCACAGCTTCGAGTACTTTTGCAAGTTTTAACTGCCGATACAGACTGTGGGGTTTTGTTGAGCAGGCCTTTCAATGCCATGACAGAGGGTATCCCGTCTGCTACATACGCAGTTGATTAGCTTATTTCTTGAGTCCGTTCGAATGGCGCTAGGAGTGTGTTCATGTTTCCAAGTTTCAAACATGTTCTCAAAAGCCATTGAAATGGCAGCAGTGGTATGAGAACCAGCACATTCTTGAGCATGCAATACGGCTTTCCTCAGTACGGAATCCTTGTCGTCCCACTGTTGCTGTCAGACTCCGCATGCTCATGGGGCTGACATCGCTGGTCCAAATGTCAGCCGTGAAGCTAATGGTAGCAACATGGCAAGTAACTCATATATGTGAGTTTCAACAATACTGTGTAACTCTGGTAGGGCAACATCTGAAAAAGGGCGCCTACTTGGTAGTGTGTACCGGGGCTCGACCAGTAGGCGAAAGCCTTCATCATCCACGACAGAACGGTTGATTGTCAAGGGAAATTAATTCCGTTATCTTGGCGTTAATGGATTTTGCCTTTGACTTGTCTCGCTGAAATTTCCTTACTCGTTCAAATGACTGCTCAACTTGAACTTGTTTAGTTGTTGGAAGTCTGTGCTTAGTATTTTTCAGATTTTGTTCTGTGTAGCACTGTGTTTTTCGTGGCGTCATTACGTTATCAGCTTTGACATCGGTTTTGCATATCGCCATTAAACTAGACATCGGGCCGATGCTGATTGTGGCATTTTTAGCTAATATCGTCCGATTCCGATATGTTCACCGATATATCGTGCATCCCTCATTTCACTAGCTGACCAATCTCACAATGTGTGTTAATAACTTCTTATGGCTGCAATCCCATTAACGGGACCGATATGACAACAGCCAGTGAAAGTGCAGGGCGCCAAATTCAAAACAACAGAAATATCATAATTAAAATTCCTCAAACATACATGTATCTTATACCGTTTTAAAGGTAATCTTGTTGTTAATCCCACCACAGTGTCCGATTTCAAATATGCTTTACAGCGAAAGCAACACAAACAATTGTTAGGTCACCACTAAGCCACAGAATAAACACAGCCATTTTTCCAGTCAAAGATAGGAGTCACAAAAAGCACAAATAGAGATAAAATTAATCACTAACCTTTGATCTTCATCAGATGATACTCATAGGACTTCATGTTACACAATACATGTATGTTCTGTTTGATAAAGTTCATATTTATATAAAAGAATCTGAGTTTACATTGGTGCGTTACGTTGACTAGTTCCAAAAACATCCAGTGATTTTGCATAGCCACATCGATTCAACAGAAATACTCATCATAAATGTAGATGATAATACAAGTTATACACATGGAATTATAGACATACCTCTCCTTAATGCAACCGCTGTGTCAGATTTCAAAACAACAACAAAATAAGCAAACCATGCAATGATCTGAGACGGCGCTCAGAAAAATAATCAAATTAGCCGCCATGTTGGAGTCAACAGAAACCAGAAATGACATGATAAATATTCCCTTACCTTTGATGATCTTCATCAGAATGCACTCCCAGGAATCCTAGTTCCACAATAAATGCTTGATTTGTTCGATAATGTCCGTTATTTATGTCCACGTAGCTACTTTTGTTAGCGCGTTAGGTATACAAATCAAAACGCTCATACAGGTCGAGCATTACTTCGGACAAAAACTTCAAAAAGTTATATTACAGGTCGAAGAAACATTTCAAACTAAGTATAGAATCAATCATTTGGATGTTTTTATCATAAATCTTCAATAAAGTTCCAATCAGAGAAATCCTTTGTGTCTAGAGGAGCAACGGAACGCAGGTCGATATCATGTGGAATGCGCGTGACCAGGAAATGGCTCTCTGCCAGTAACCTGACTCATTCAGCTTTTATTCCAGTCCCACAACACAGTAGAAGCCTCATTCAACTTTCTAAAGATGGTTGACATCTAGTGGAAGTCATAGGAAGTGCAACTTCATTCATATCCCACTGTGAATTCAATAGGACCAACCTCAGATTTCTCACTTCCTGTTTGGATTTCTTCTCAGGTTTTTGCCTGCCATATGAGTTCTGTTATGCTCCGACATCATTCAAACCGTTTTAGAAACTTCAGAGTGTTTTCTATCCAATAATAATATGCATATATTAGCGACTGAGGAGCAGGCCATTTACTCTGGGCACCTTTCACCCAAGCTACTCAATACTGCCCCTGCAGCCTTATTAATCTCTTAGGAATATTTTAATACATTACTCTGCATTTTCTTGGAACCATTAGTGTCCCTAAAAATTGTGAAATATAAGCTGTGTTAATAAAATCGATTCATTCTATAGGCTACATTTAACAGGCTTGATCACTCAAGTGTGAGTCTACCAGTTCAAAGCCAAGTAGAAAAGCCTTTCAATTCAAACTGTGATCCTTATTAGGTCGAGGAATAACCATTTTGCATTCTACTATTACAACTTTCAAGAGTAAGTTGAATCCCCCACCCCACACACACACACACAGACATTTTGCCAACCACGGGTCTAGACTCTAGCTAGCCACCATATACTAAAATATCCACACCAGCCACTAGCCAGCCAACCAAATATCATGGCTATATTATGAATATATTATTTAAAAGCATTGAAGATAAATCATAACCAGTAAAAATATTATAGGTCTAGCTAACTAGCAGATTTACATTCATCGTCATCAACATCAATGTTCAGCTGATAGCCTACCCTCTTTTCCCCATGTCAATCATGTCTTTGGGCCACACTGGGTGGCAGGTAGTGGTTAAGAACATTGGGTCAGTAACAGTAACAGAGAGGTCATTGGTTCTAATCACTGAGCAGACTTGGTGAAAAAATCAGTCTGTGCCCTTGATCAACCCCCTTAACCCCAATTGCTCCTGTAAGTCTGCTAAATGACTCAAATGTAATGAACTAGCTTGCAATTTGTGATGAGTGAGTGTGAGGCCTTAATAAATAGGCCTATGCTAAAATATAACTAGCTACAGAAGCAGTTTGTACAGTATGTTATGCATTTCTACATATGAGTTCTGAAAGTACATGTTTTTTTATATGGTGCTTTTTCTTTTTATCACCTGTCCCCCGAAAGGTCTGTGCACGGTCCTGCACACCACCAGTGTTCAACAAAGGACTAGGGGCCTTGGACTAGCTCCTTTTGTTATTTCCAACCGTTTTCAAGCTACCTTTTCTTATTGGGCTATTGTCGCTTGGCAGCAGTTGTCAAGCAAAGTGGTGTCAAACCAGTTTCCCTGGACTTGTTTGACACAATCAGCCTTTTCAGGAGAATTTCAGCTGTAATTGAGTGAGCAAATTAATGGCTCTATAAAGTTAAAGTGGGCTGTTGCTGCCCTGACGTGCTTCAGGAGAAGCCAGTGTGACACATTGAGAGCCTGCCTTCAGTGCCTGGTGATAAAGCCCCCTTCAGTCACAATGGCCTGGTGATAATGTCCCCTAGTGTAGGAATGCACGTGTGTTTTCAATTGTGTAAGCCTTTCATCATTCCTCTCTTAAACAGCAGTTTGAGTGATACATGTTTGCCTGCCTGTAGGCAGGACTGTGTCATTATCAACTTCCCACTATTTCAACTAGTTTAATTTGCATTCTATTCCGCTGCCTTCCGATGGGTAATGGCAGGAGCTTCTCCATCATCAACCTCACAGCCTACCTGTCTTGGGGGTCTGCCACCATATTTGTTATATTGTGTTTATTGTACTTATCAGTTCAGTGCAACCAACCGTGTGGCATCTTTACCAGTGTTGCAGCCAACTTCACATCATTCAATGCTCTGTGAGCTTTCTTTGGCCTTTTGTAATACAGCTATGATTACAGAAGAACAAATGACTTCCACACTGTAATTCATTTTGTTTGGTCGCTGTCACACACTGATCAATAATCCTCACGCTGAACCTCTTCCCTCAAATGAACATGAATTAAAAATAGGCTCGCAGAAGAATAACACGTACTCCAGCCAGGCCATCTCATCTCCCATTCAAAACATGTCTCTAATTAAAACTGGATTTGACAGATTGTCTGAATGCCATTGAAGGGAGAGCCTTTAACAAGTCCTCCTTTTGTGCATTAAACATGAAAACATTTCATTATGCCCTGACCCTCCTGAGCTGCCTGCCCATGCATGAAAACACTGTTAATCATTCCTCTCTTTGGGGTGGCCGGCGTACCTGCGGAAAAGATGTATGTTTATTCAATATCTTTTTAATCACATTTGGTGGGAAACCATTAAAATTGTGCCTGGAAACAAACACGTGCGCACGCACACAACCAATTTGATTTCTTAGAAATGAAATAGACCTACCTCGGGCTGCTCTCTTGAATTGGACAAAGTTGACTAGTGTTCAGTTATTGAGATGGCTTCATCAATACTGCTCATTAACGGCTCACTTGATGTGGTGTCTCATTCCTGTTGAGTGGTTGTAAAGCCTCTGCTGAGGAGAGCCCATATCTCCCAACCACCCTGCCTGTAACTCACTGACTTCACATCACTCGGATGCCGTTGATTTAAAGGGATTGTTAACCCAAAATATCAGTCTGTCTGCAGGTTTTAGACTTAAAGGGGGCTGTTGTGTCGATCCCACTATATGCGTTCAGAGAAAACCGCAGGCCTCAATCCCATTTGAATTGTAAAGATTGTAAATGGTGCCCATCTTTTCCACTGTTTGACTTGAGACTGTTTTTTAGGTATATGTGAAGGAATCTGTCATTCTTTTATACAGGGGTGGGTGGTGAAGTAGGCCTATCCCTTGAAGCAGGGTGCACGTTTTGGTTTTTGCCCCTGCACTACACAGCTGATTCAAATAACCAACTCATCAAGCTTTGACTATTTGTATCAGCTGTGTCGTGTTCGGGGAAAAACCAAAAGGTGTAGTTCGGAAACCCTGCCTTGAAGTATGCCATGCAGTTAGTTGGCACTATTATATAGGCTAGGCCTAGGTTAGGACCAATATACTAGGGCTGGACGGTATACCGCTATTGATGCACGGACCGGTTTGGGTATTTACTTTACTTTCTATAACGGTATTTCAGTGTTTGGTTTGTTAAATGTGATACGCCACTTAGTTTTTATAGTTTACTCCACTACTTGAGTTGTCTCGCTCCCTCTCACCAACCCCGCCCCCTGTCACTCAAGGACTGCAGTTGTTAGTATTGTAATTCCTAATTCTATGAACGCCTCCATTGAGAATCTATTAGTATTGTAATTCCTAATTCTATGAACGCCTCCATTGAGAATCCATTAGTATTGTAATTCCTAATTCTAATTTGAGAATCTATTAGTATTGTAATTCCTAATTCTATGAACGCCTCCATTGAGAATCTATTAGTATTGTAATTCCTAATTCTATGAACGCCTCCATTGAGAATCTATTAGTATTGTAATTCCTAATTTTATGAACGCCTCCATTGAGAATCTATTAGTATTGTAATTCCTAATTCTATGAACACCTCCATTGAGAATCTATTAGTATTGTAATTCCTAATTCTATGAACGCCTCCATTGAGAATCTATTAGTATTGTAATTCCTAATTCTATGAACGCCTCCATTGAGAATCTATTAGTATTGTAATTCCTAATTCTATGAACGCCTCCATGGCTTTTTCATTCCTTGTCACGTCAAACAACACTATTATTCATTCATAGTGGAGGTTGTGGACAGGTGTCTTTTATACTGATAACAAGTTCAAACAGGCGCCATTAATATAGGTAACGAGTGGAGGACAGAGGAGCCTCTTAAAAAATAAGTTACAGGTCTGTGAGAGCCAGAAATCTTGCTTGTTTGTAGCTGACAGGCCTCATCTTTTTAAGTGGGAGAACTTGCACAATTGGTGGCTAACTAAATACTTTTTTGCCCCACTGCATGTGACGCGTATTGCCAAAATAACCGGCAAGGCCCCCCCAAATGTATTTTCTGCACAACCTGCCCTGAATGACAGGTCGCCATTGTGTTGTGAGACGAGCCTGATGCTGCTCACCTTGCATCGCTCACCGGGATATTCTCTCCAAGCTACATTCATATTAATGTCATGTCAGTTGTTTGAATAGGCATGTGCAGGCCTCCGTCCTCGTGCATTATACGGTTATTTTCAACACCGGTAAGGGCAGTCACAAGGGACAGATTCCTCGAATGTCATTGCTATCAGAGGACAATGAAAAGAAAGCAGAAAAACCCTCCTTTATTGGTTTCATTCTTTTATTACTACTTGTCTTTCTCTGCCATCCCTCACTGTTGCCGGGGTAACGCTGGCGGGAGTGGAGGCGTGCCCCGGCATAGATGAAGTGTGGTTTCCCCCATGCCCTGAGACAAGATTACCTCCCCATTTAGAGGAGATGGTTGAATGCTAGGGAAGGGCCAGGCACAATATCCCCAAGCTTCCAGAAATGGTCTGTTATAATACCCTACCTGTAGAATCAATTCAAATCCAACCTTATGTAGGCCTTCTGAACATGCAGCTGAACATGCAGGTTACTCAGTGCATTAAAAGTACTGATAAGAAAGTACCAACTCATCAAGCTTTGATTATTTGATTCAGCTGTATAGTGGTAGGGCAAAACTCAAAACGTGTGGGGGGGGCAGGACAGAGTTTGAGAAACCCTGAGCAAGTACACTAGTTCTGTGTTGGCCTGAGTCACTTGGCGCTCTGCCCAAAGGAGTGCACTATAGGAAATGAGGTGCCATTTCAGACTTGTAAACTAATTTACGCCTTCTGATTTAGACTGGTCTACCTAGCTAGCACAAGATGGGCTACCTCAACCTCCCTGGCCTTGGTAATGCTCTGCAGGCAGGTGTGATATGTTTCTCCGGATTATCACAGGAGCTGCTTTATAAATGAGGTCACCCTCTGCATTAATCTGCCCTTGGGTACAGTAATATAAAGTCCTGTGGATGCCATACCCTGCCTAGTAACACACCGGCTGCATTTCATTCCAGATAGGTCCTTGCCTGCTCAACGTTTCCAAGATGGTCGTGCCATGTTATTGTTGCCATGCACAACCAGCTCTCTCTACACCAGCTCTAGTCACATCTTCTCTACACCAGCCTCACACCTGGCCATGCACATCTTCTCTACACCAGCTCTAGTCACAACTCCACCTGGCCATGCACATCTTCTCTACACCAGCTCTAGTCACAACCTCACCTGGCCATGCACATCTTCTCTACACCAGCTCTAGTCACAACTCCACCTGGCCATGCACATCTTCTCTACACCAGCTCTAGTCACAACTCCACCTGGCCATGCACATCTTCTCTACACCAGCTCTAGTCACAACTCCACCTGGCCATGCACCTTCTCTACACCAGCTCTAGTCACAACTTCACCTGCATGCATCTTCTCTACAGCTCAGCTCCAGAGCTCACAACTCCACCTGGCCATGCACTTCTTCACCAGCTCTACACCAGCTCTCTTCTCTAGCTCCAGTCACAACTTCACCTGGCCATGCACATCTTCTCTACACCAGCTCTAGAGTCACAACTTCACCTGGCCATGCACATCTTCTCTACACCAGCTCCAGAGCTCTAGTCACAACTGGTTTTTTGTGGAGGAACCCTCCTTCTTTCTTAACATGCACATCAATAAACAAGCTAGTGTTTGCTAATGTCGCTCATTAGTTCTCACACAGCCCCATCATTTAGGCTTAGCCCCATGCTGCACGTCTGTTTACGTGCAGCTAATAACATTGCACTAAATTATTCATTGGTGGGAGGCTTAGCTTTATCAATCCCGCTGAATTAATTTGACCCTTTTCCCCACCCATAAAGCATGTGAACATTGAACCATATCCACGATGGGATTAAGTCATTACGGCAAAATAATTGAAAACTATTTAGAAAAGGGGTCTGGAATATAAGTTGTGCCCACTTTCTAATCCTCCACAGCTGTCGACATGTTATGGGGATTTGGGACAAAATCAAACACTCACTGTCATGTTGGCAGTGTCTTCTCAGAAGCCCTCAGTGGTGCATCATGGTATCTTAGTGCTCCAGGGACTAAGGACTAGACAGAGCATAGCCCTACACCAGTTGTTCCATCCTCCAGAGGGGATGTGCTTTTTAATGCTCCTTTTCTACAAGCGTTAAGGCCCTTCTGCCCCACGGGGGTGGAGTAACACCATGCCCCTTTTTGTTTTCAGGCAAATAGGGTCAACAGGCCAAATGGTTACAATGTGGGTGAAGCACCAGGATGCTCCCTCAGGATGCTCATCCTGTCTCTTCCCTGTTCCCTTCCTACTGTGGCGTGGTCTGGCTAGCCTCATAGCTATGGCTGGTGCTCTGTGGGAGAAGCAGATTCTAGTCTGGACAGTAGAGTACAGGCCAAGCTAAAGAGAGGCTGGGTTACAGTTGATGGTAATGCTGTAGGCTATTAGTATTAGTAGGCTGTAGGCTATTAGACCATGTGACCTGACATGGGAAAACTCCAGGGCCTAGCTTAAAGATATCCTTTGAAAAGAAAGGAAAAGACGAAACTCTGAAATCCTCTATACCATGCAGCACCCTTCCGCCCCAATGGCCGGTGGAGTATCAGTTTCAACGCAGCACCCTTCTTCAGTTTCAACGCAGCACCCTTCCGCCCCACGGGGTTCCGGAGTATCAGTTTCAACCCTTCCGCCCCACGGGGGGTGCAGCACCCTTCCGCCCCCACGGGGGTGGAGTATCAGTTTCAACGCAGCACCCTTCCGCCCCCACGGGGTGGAGTATCAGTTTCAACGCAGCACCCTTCCGCCCCACGGGGTGGAGTATCAGCTTCAACGCAGCACCTTTCTGCCCCACGGGGTGGAGTATCAGTTTCAACGCAGCACCCTTCCGCCCCACGGGGGTGGAGTATCAGTTTCAACGCAGCACCCTTCCGCCCCACGGGGGTGGAGTATCAGTTTCAACGCAGCACCCTTCCGCCCCACGGGGGTGGAGTATCAGTTTCAACGCAGCACCCTTCTGCCCCACGGGGGTGGAGTATCAGTTTCAACGCAGCACCCTTCCGCCCCACGGGGGTGGAGTATCAGCTTCAACGCAGCACCTTCTGCCCCACGGGGTGGAGTATCAGGCACCCTTCCGCCCACGGGGGTGGAGTATCAGTTTCAACGCAGCACCCTTCTGCCCCACGATGTTGATGGGCCTGGAGTATCAGTTTCAACGCAGCACCCTTGCACTGGAGTTGACCAGTTGCGTATGGTTTGAGCCTAGATGTTGATGGGCCTTTGTGCCTCATTTGCACTCTCCACAGCCTGTGACTAGTTGTCAGATCTGTCTAGGTGGTCTCTGCCAGGCTGTTTTCCAGTGAAACGTTTGAATCATGACATGAGTAAAGACCTCACACTCCTGTGCCTCCCACTGATGGACATCTCTCCTCTTCTCTCACCTCTCCTCAGGCTGTCCATCCCAGTGCCTCAGGCATCCATGGACATATGACCTGACCAGTTGTGAATCTCCTCTGTCCTCCTAAGAGAATACTACTCATGCTGTTTAACAAGTTGTTAATGAGCATCTTTAACCCAGCATGTGATAACCTGGTAATATATGTATTAGTCTTAAATAAGACATGGGGACAATGAATGACAATTGGTGCATAAGATGAGTAGCTAGATGGAAACACAGGGCAATAGGCTGAAACGTGGCTAAAACCCAGATACAGAGAATAACTATTGTAAAGAATCAAATAACTCAATTACGACAACACAAAGAAAACAAAAACAGCCAATATACAGGAAAGGACAAAATGGTAGGAAATTAAAAAGTAAAATCTCACATTCATTATTAATGCATTGAGAGCGGCGAATGGGCTTGTAGAATGCCAAGGCTAGGTCTCGCTAAATGTCATCAGAAGTTCAAATTAAATTGTCTGTACCGACGAATACCCGAGGCCCTTGCCCCTTTGTCCTCTCCACGGAGCTTACATCCTTGGAAATGTTCTCTGAACACATTTGCACATACTGTAGGCTGCATCATGGTTTAAAGTGGCTTCCTCTCCTCGTCTTCTCCTTCATCTGACAATTTGAAGGTTGAAAGTATTGTTGGTAGTGTCTACTTGGAATTCGCATGAGTACAAATGAAGGCAAGGAGACGAGAAAACGGGAGGAAACTACTTGAGATGCACGCCTGGAATTTGCTAAATTCTTAGGCAGGATGCTCTGAATAACAACCAATAAGATCCTCTCTTCAAACAAAAGTGCTCAACTCCAACTTCTTCTAACAAACGATTCTTCCAATTAAACATATGATGTATTGTGATAGAAAACACCAAAGAAATTCACTAGTATGGGTGAGCTGGTATTTGTAGTCGTATTTCCACAACAAGTTTGGTTTTGTGATGTTTCAAGTCCAGTCTGAGGATTTAATTCACCTCAGAGCTGGGGTGTTTTCAGGGCAAAATGTAAAGACTGGCAACCGGAGGGTCAAGTTTCTGCCTGAAAACATCTGGAAATGTTTGTTTTGGCTCCCATGAGCCGTTTCGCAAAACTAAGACTACTGTATATAAGGCGCTTTATCTCGCGAACACCCTTCTCTCGCGACACAAAACACTCTTTTAGTTCATGTCCAAGGCACTTAGGGCTTGCTTTCATTATTTCTGCTACCTGTTAACTCTCTTCTTCTGGTTCTAGTGAATGCTCGAGTTCAACTCGGTGCTGGCTTTTTGACTTCAAGGTTAAGAAGGTTGATTTCAAGTCTGTATATTTGGCATGCTATGATGATTAGTCTACTGTTATAAGGATTCAGCAGCCCACAATGTAAGGACTTTTTGAGCGAGCACAAGGTTTCCCAGTACAACTGCTTTCATTCTTGCTCTGCTCTCTCTCAGCCTAACTCTTTCTCTCACCATTTATGGTAAAAAGTATGACGTGTACGGGGGAATGCAGACCTAGCCTATATATTGGGCTACAGTTTGTTGGTTTGTTATGTAGTGGACTTTCTTGAGGTCAATTCAGTGCTGGCCTGGACGTCAAGGTTGCCCTGTCGTTCTAGCCCCATTTTTCCATTGAATCTCACCAATGGATATTTGTTTATGGAAACATGGCATCTGCACTGGGCTTGACTCCTCTTTTGAATATCTCTCTTCCTCTCTAGTAGTTCTCTCTCTGTAGCTTTCCTTCCATTCAGTGCCTCTGGTGTTTGGACAAGTGTTTTCACTGAACACTTTATTTTCCCTCACTCCACATGTCACTGCGTCTCCAAGCGGTGGGTTATGATCAATTCCCTGATTAGCTTGGAATAAGAGAATGTTCTTGTTTTTGTCCAGTTTAAACGCAATTCCATTTCCTGTCCATTTTTCTCTCTCGAGCGAACAGCCCTTTTTCCAGTGATACTTTGGCAGTGGATGTCTTTTTAAATTCCACATATGAAATCACAACTTGGTGTCTCAGTGACTTTTTGACCTGTTTATCTCAATGCCTGACCTTTACTCAGGTCAGGGGTCGTTATTCCTCATGTTGGAGACCCACATGGTTTGTTTCCAGGCATTTTTTATTTTCTTCTAACCCGGTTCTAATATACCTCATTCAACTAGGCTTGAATATTCACTACATTGGTGTTAGAATGGCGTCTGATATGGTATGTTAATACTGGGCTGGAACTAAAATCCTGTACACCTTGTTGCTTTCTCCAGAACTGGGAGAACTGAGCCTTTGGGACGACAATAACAGCTGTGTCTGCAAACAAAGATGTCCAGCCTGTGATGCCTTAGCAGGGGAATTTAAAAGGGAAGTGGACTTCTCATCCTTTTAACATCCCTGGTTAGTAAATGCCTGCTTCAAACTTAAAGCGTCAATCAGCAGTCGAAACGATAACAAAGCGTTTGCTAAAAAGCTGAGGGACGGCACTATGGATGCAAGGACTGACCATCCATGATATTAAAATAATAGTTTTAACCATGTTTTAAGGTTATACAGTTTTTTTGTTTTTACATTTACTTTGTTTACAAACATTGGAGTAAAGTTTATTTTGCGTTCTGATGGGGTAGGACAGTTGAACTAAGCTCCTGAGGCATTTCTACATTATATTCTTTAAGAATCAGTGGGTCCATATTATTAATTTACAAGTCACATTTTTTGTAGCTACTGCAGCTTGCCTCTAAGGCCAAAACCATCAGCTTTTCCTCCTGGATGGAACCGTTAGATTTGGCTCGGGATCTTGTTATTAAAGCTCTCTTGGCTGACCGGCTGAAAAGCGAGGAGCATGTTGTTCACTCACTCCTGTTTCTGTGTTTATTTCTTGGTTACACTATTTTCCTCACTCACCTTCTTGCTCTCTCTAGCTGCCTCTCTCAAACACACACACACACATGGTAATTTGAAGGATCGTGGGGCCGTGACTCGTGTCCTGTAATATAGGTATCTTATTGATACCGGCTCAGTTTCCTACTGTAGGCAGTTGGCTGCCTAGTGATTGCAACATTGGAATTATCCGATGTGAATAGGTGGCAACAATGTTTAGTTTCCAAGTGCTACTGAATAAGCTCATCTGAAATGCACCAATTCCACATGATCCACATGACTCTGCTATATCAATCCATTCCAAATCTTTATACTATACATGACACGGCCGGCATATGTTGGTCTGGTCTAGGGCAGCATCAGAACTGCTGGGACCAGGCCTGAATAACACAATTTGCCTCTAATTTACTTGCATTTGCAGCGGACTTTTTCCTGCTCAAAGTGAGCCGCTGCTGTTGGAAGTCCAAACTGTCCAACTCCTTGGAGCAGCTTAATGTGCATCAGCCTCGTTACTGTGTCTTCGAGAAGGAGCGATCTGGAAGCCATCGGCCTCGTTACTGTGTCTTCGAGAAGGAGCGATCTGGAAGCCATCGGCCTCATTACTGTGTCTTCGAGAAGGAGCGATCTGGAAGCCATCGGCCTCGTTACTGTGTCTTCGAGAAGGAGCGATCTGGAAGCCATCGGCCTCGTTACTGTGTCTTCGAGAAGGAGCGATCTGGAAGCCATCGGCCTCGTTACTGTGTCTTCGAGGAGGAGCGATCTGGAAGCCATTGGCCTCGTTACTGTGTCTTCGAGAAGGAGCGATCTGGAAGCCATTGGCCTCGTTACTGTGTCTTCGAGAAGGAGCGATCTGGAAGCCATTGGCCTCGTTACTGTGTCTTCGAGAAGGAGCGATCTGGAAGCCATCGGCCTCGTTACTGTGTCTTCGAGAAGGAGCGATCTGGAAGCCATTGGCCTCGTTACTGTGTCTTCGAGAAGGAGCGATCTGGATTTCCTCAGGTCTAGGACCGGATATTTTCGTTGAGTTTCTAGCCGGACATTTTTCCAGACGGACAGCTAATGATCTTTACATCGCCTCCTGATGAATTTTATCGCTTATTAACGTTTACTAATACCTAAAGTTGCATTACAAACGTATTTCGAAGTGTTTTGTGAAAGTTTATCGTCGACTTTTTGAATTTTAAAAAATGACGTTACGTTTTGAAACAATGTTTTTTTCGTTTATCACACAGTCTACATATAACGATATCTAGGCTTTATATGGACCGGTTTAATCGAAATAAAGACCCAAATAGTGTTTATGGGACATCTAGGAGTGCCAACAAAGAAGATGGTGAAAGGTAATGAATGTTTTCTATTTTATTGTGCGGTTTGTGTAACGCCGAAATGCTAATTATTTTGTTTACGTCCCCTGCGGGTCTTTTGGGGTCTTACATGCTATCAGATAATAGCTTCTCATGCTTTCGCCGAAAAGCATTTTAAAAATCTGACTTGTTGCCTGGATTCACAACGAGTGTAGCTTTAATTCGATACCCTGCATGTGTATTTTAATGAACGTTTGAGTTTTAACTAATACTATTAGCATTTAGCGTAGCGCATTTGCATTTCCAGAGCTCTAGTTGGGACGCAAGCGTCCCGAGTAGAAGCAAGAGGTTAAGAAGTTTTAGGTTGTAGTTATAGGACTATTTCCCTCTATTCCATTTGTATTTCATTAACCTTTGACTATTGGATGTTCTTATAGGCACTTTAGTATTGCCAGTGTAACAGTATAGCTTCCGTCCCTCTCCTCGCTCCTCCCTGGGCTTGAACCAGGAACACAACGACAACAGCCACCCTCGAAGCAGTGTTACCCTTGCAGAGCGAGTGACGTTTGAAACGCTATTATCTCGCACCCCGCTAACTAGCTAGCCATTTCACTTCGGTTACACCAGCCTCATCTCGGGAATTGGTAGGCTTGAAGTCATAAACCGCGCAATGCTTGGCGCACAACGAAGAGCTGCTGGCAAAACGCACGAAAGTGCTGTTTGAATGAATGCTTACGGGCCTGCTGCTGCCTACCACCGCTCAGTCACATACTTGTATGCTCAGCCAGATTCTATGCAACGCAGGACACGCTAGATAAACTAGTAATATCATCAACCATGTGTAGTTAACTAGTGATTATGATTGATCGTTTTTTATAAGATAAGTTTAATGCTAGCTAGCAACTTACCTTGGCTTACTGCATTCGCGTAACAGGCAGTCTCCTCGTGGAGTGCAACGAGAGGCAGATGGTTATAGAGTTGGACTAGTTAATTGTAAGGTTGCAAGATTGGATCCCCCGGGCTGACAAGGTGAAAATCTGTCGTTCTGCCCCTGAACGAGGCAGTTAACCCACTGTTCCTAGGCCGTCATTGAAAATAAGAATGTGTTCTTAACTGACTTGCCTAGTAAAATAAAGATGAAATAAAGGTGTAAAAAAAAAAAAAAAAAAAAAAAAAGTGTCCAAAAATATAGATTTCCGATTGTTATGAAAACTTGAAATCGTCCCTAAATAATCGGCCATTCCAATGAATCTGTCGACCTCTAATCTGGGCAAATGTTGCCCAGTCTGGGTGTACTTAGCTGGTCCCTTATGGGAACCTCACATCTTTTGTGTGAGTGAAAATAGAAACACACATGAATTTCCCAGGATCCTGAGGATTCATTAACCCATGCAGTTTATTTGCCTTTGAAGTTAGAGCACGTCGACTGGCATTTCTATCAATTAATAAAAAGCATTAGGCATTGAGCCTGCAACATTTTGGCTGACTATCGGCTTTTCATTAATTTTGTTGGGTCCAAAAGCCAGCATTTACTGGCTAACGGAAACCCTGGCGCACACCCTCAAACACAAACACACCCAATCGCACACCTCCTTCAACCGTCCGCCTCCTTAGCTGGGCCTAAGTCTACAGCGTAATTTCATGGGTAAATTTACATGCACCTGCTCACCTTCCACATATTTAGCCATGCCTAACTGTACGGCGTGTTGCGTGTTACATCTTAGCTTGTGGTGAGTTGTGTAAGCATTTGATTCACCCCCATGCATTCCACACTTTCTTGGAGTTCTCAGAGTTCATTCTAAAAGGCCCAACAAAGCAGAACGTGACATTGAGGGCAGTCTCAGGGAACACGATGTACAGCACTCCCTTCCTCTCTGCCTTGCCTGCCTTTGTACGCACGCACGCACACACACACACACACACACACACACACACACACACACACACACACACGGGGTTCGCAGCTGTTTTGTCTCCTCGGCAACTTTCGCCATCAAAGGGGACTAGCCTTTCGAAACCTTTGTGAGACCCAGCCTTTAGGTCACGTATCAAATGTGTTTCCATTTTGTTGGCAGACTTCACCGCATACCTGACACACAGCGCCCCGAAGATCGGGTTCCCTGAGGTTTGTTCTCGCCATGGGAAAGCCTGCCAAGAGTGGAGGAGGAGGAGTGGGAGAATGAAATGTAGGGCTGTCCTCTCGCTACCTCTGTCCTCCACCCATCCATCCCTTATTTTTATCTCAATGCTCTAGCTTGAGTTTTTATAGGGCAGAACTGATGCCTGAAGTGTGTGTGTCAGTGTGCCAGGCAGACAGCTGCCCGGCCTCAGCACTGGCAGCCAGGCTTTAAAGTGACAAATGATCCTCCCCTATTCGGCCTGCTGCCTCCCACTACGAGCCTAGAGACTAAGCTATATAGTAACGTAGCTTAGCTACATACAGTGTATATATAAGTATAGCTCTGTACACAAGTCTGGATTTAACTACACAGCTCTCCTTTCACTGTGTAAACTCAACTCTAACTGATGTGCTGATAAGAGTAGATGTTTAATGTCAGTCGGATTTGATAAGGGTTAAGTATATCAGTGTTTGGTAAATAAGAATTACAGTCTCTAGAAGCTTATTTCATGACATCCTCTAGCTCAATTGGCAGAGCCTGGTGCTTGCTACTGCAAGATAGTGGGTACAATTCCTGGGACCATCCATACATAAAATGTATGCCAGCATGACTAAGTCGCGTCGGGCTAAAAGCCTCTGCATTATTATATTGCATTGTTTACGTATTACATTGTAAACTTTCTGTTATGGCGTGTTGTTGTACAGTGATGTCATGTTGGGTTAGATAGGAGATATTGTCTCCTTGTACAGTGATGTTAGTTAGGAGGTATTGTCTCCTTGTTGTACAGTGATGTTAGATAGGAGGAGGTATCGTCTCCTTGTTGTACAGTGATGTCATGTTGGGTTAGATAGGAGATATTGTCTCCTTCTTGTACAGTGATGTTAGTTAAGAGGAGATATTGTCTCCTTCTTGTACAGTGATGTTAGTTAAGAGGAGGTATCGTCTCCTTGTTGTACAGTGATGTTAGTTAAGAGGAGGTATCGTCTCCTTGTTGTACAGTGATGTTAGATAGGAGCTATGATGTTAGATGGGGGAGGTATCGTCTCCTTGTTGTACAGTGATGTAGTCTGGGTCCGATATCTCCTAGGAGGATGAAGACGGTGGTAGTCTGGGTCAGATATCTCCTAGGAGGATGATGACGGTGGTAGTCTGGGTCAGATATCTCCTAGGAGGATGACGACGGTAGTAATCTGGGTCAGATATCTCCTAGGAGGATGTTGACGGTGGTAGTCTGGGTCAGATATCTCCTAGGAGGATGATGACGGTGGTAGTCTGGGTCAGATATCTCCTAGGAGGATGATGACGGTGGTAGTCTGGGTCAGATATCTCCTAGGAGGATGATGAAGGTGGTAGTCTGGGTCAGATATCTCCTAGGAGGATGTTGACGGTGGTAATCTGGGTCAGATATCTCCTAGGAGGATGATGACGGTGGTAGTCTGGGTCAGATATCTCCTAGGAGGATGACGACGGTGGTAGTCTGGGTCAGATATCTCCTAGGAGGATGACGACGGTGGTAGTCTGGGTCAGATATCTCCTAGGAGGATGACGACTGTGGTAGTCTGGGTCAGATATCTCCTAGGAGGATGACGACGGTGGTAGTCTGGGTCAGATATCTCCTAGGAGGATGATGACTGACTCCTAGGTAGTAATCTGGGTCAGATATCTCCTAGGAGGATGATGACGGTGGTAGTCTGGGTCAGATATCTCCTAGGAGGATGACGACGGTGGTAATCTGGGTCAGATATCTCCTAGGAGGATGTTGACGGTGGTAGTCTGGGTCAGATATCTCCTAGGAGGATGACGGCGGTGGTAGTCTGGGTCAGATATCTCCTAGGAGGATGATGACGGTGGTAATCTGGGTCAGATATCTCCTAGGAGGATGACGACTGGGTGGTAGTCTGGGTCAGATATCTCCTAGGAGGATGATGACGGTGGTAGATCTGGGGTGGTAATCAGATATCTCCTAGGAGGATGTTGACGGTGGTAGTCTGGGTCAGATATCTCCTAGGAGGATGACGGCGGTGGTAGTCTGGGTCAGATATCTCCTAGGAGGATGATGACGGTGGTAGTCTGGGTCAGATATCTCCTAGGAGGATGATGACGGTGGTAGTCTGGGTCAGATATCTCCTAGGAGGATGATGACGGTGGTAGTCTGGGTCAGATATCTCCTAGGAGGATGATGACGGTGGTAGTCTGGGTCAGATATCTCCTAGGAGGATGATGACGGTGGTAGTCTGGGTCAGATATCTCCTAGGAGGATGATGACGAGATATCTCCTAGGAGGATGTTGACGGTGGTAGTCTGGGTCAGATATCTCCTAGGAGGATGACGGCGGTGGTAGTCTGGGTCAGATATCTCCTAGGAGGATGATGACGGTGGTAGTCTGGGTCAGATATCTCCTAGGAGGATGATGACGGTGGTAATCTGGGTCTGATCTATTAACCTTTATTTTGTTTCTTTCCTTTTTTTTCACCCACTTTCCTTCATCTCCTTGTCCACAACTATCGGTCTGTCTATCCCCCCATCTTCTCTCTCTCTCTCTCTCTCTCTCTCTCTCTCTCTCTCTCTCTCTCTCTCTCTGTGTCCTAACCTCCTTCCTATCCAGGTATGGAGTGACCCCAGAGAACATAATCCTGTACGGTCAGAGCATCGGCACGGTACCCACGGTGGATCTGGCGGCGCGCTACGAGTGTGCCGCCGTCATCCTGCACTCACCTCTTATGTCCGGCCTGCGAGTGGCCTTCCCTGAAACGCGCAAGACCTACTGCTTCGACGCCTTCCCCAGGTGGGTTATTATGGGGTGAGATGGTGAAGAATAGGGCTCCCAGGTCTCGGTCTCTGGCTGGCCTCTATCAGATGCCTGTATTATCCATAGGGTTTGTATTGTGTCCCCTAGTCATATTCCATAAGCAGATACTTCCTGTGCTGCTTTATTGTAAAGGGTCGGAAAACTAGAAAATAAGTATTGGTTATCAGATGGAGAACAAGCTATTAGGATGAGAAATACTGTACATTTGGTGCAGGTGGGAGGAACAGATAGCATCAAACTGTTATCAACCCTCAGCCCTGACACCTGTGGAATAATGGCATCAAACTGTTATCAGCCATGAGATCTGTGGGACAGCGGGCAGAAGAGGAGGGGGGGGGGTGGAGAGCGAGCAGAAGTTGAATCTGCAAGTGGCTCTCCTAATCTGGTACTGCTGTAGAGGACTGCTATAGAGGCCTACAGGTAACTGCCAAAATAATGGAAACACTTGAGTAAATGAGGGTTCTGTGTTCTCTGTTATGGTGTGGAGTGCATTATCCTGGCATGGTTTAGGACCTCTCATCATCCCCTTATAGGGTCTCTGTTATGGTGTGGGCTGCATTATCCTGGCATGGTTTAGGACCTCTCATCATCCCCTTTTAGGGTCTCTGTTATGGTGTGGAGTGCATTATCCTGGCATGGTTTAGGACCTCTCATCATCCACTTACAGGGTAGGGTCTCTGTTATGGTGTGCAGTGCATTATCCTGGCATGGTTTAGGACCTCTCATCATCCCCTTATAGGGTCTCTGTTATGGTGTGGGCTGCATTATCCTGGCATGGTTTAGGACCTCTCATCCCCTTATAGGGTCTCTGTTATGGTGTGGGCTGCATTATCCTGGCATGGTTTAGGACCTCTCATCATCCACTTACAGGGTAGGGTCTCTGTTATGGTGTGCAGTGCATTATCCTGGCATGGTTTAGGACCTCTCATCATCCCCTTATAGGGTCTCTGTTATGGTGTGGGCTGCATTATCCTGGCATGGTTTAGGACCTCTCATCCCCTTATAGGGTCTCTGTTATGATGTGGGCTGCATTATCCTGGCATGGTTTAGGACCTCTCATCCCCTTATAGGGTCTCTGTTATGGTGTGGGCTGCATTATCCTGGCATGGTTTAGGACCTCTCATCATCCACTTACAGGGTAGGGTCTCTGTTATGGTGTGCATTATCCTGGCATGGTTTAGGACCTCTCATCATCCCCTTATAGGGTCTCTGTTATGGTGTGGGCTGCATTGTCCTGGCATGGTTTAGGACCTCTCATCATCCACTTACAGGGTAGGGTCTCTGTTATGGTGTGCAGTGCATTATCCTGGCATGGTTTAGGACCTCTCATCCCCTTATAGGGTCTCTGTTATGGTGTGGGCTGCATTATCCTGGCATGGTTTAGGACCTCTCATCCCCTTATAGGGTCTCTGTTATGATGTGCAGTGCATTACCTGGCATGGTTTAGGACCTCTCATCCCCTTACAGGGTCTCTGTTATGATGTGCAGTGCATTACCTGGCATGGTTTAGGACCTCTCATCCCCTTACAGGGTCTCTGTTAGAGTGCCTTGCAAAAGTATTCATCCCCCTTGGCATTTTTCCTATTTTGTTGCATTACAACCTGTATGAAAGCTTCGTGGAATCTGTGTGGGTAGCTGGACAAGTAGGATGACTGACAGTGAAGGTGAACAGGTGATCATGTGTCAGGTGACAGAGGAATGGATGAGACTGAGGCAGGAATTCCTTTAACCATAAAGTGGTATATTTACTGAGTAGTCTGTGCTGCATCACAAAGGAAACAGAATAACATGTATCCAATCAAACTCATAATCACAAAGATCAAGTCATAACAATCATTCATTATTAACATAATTAGGGAATTCAACAATCCAGTTCATTAAGAAGTCAATAGGAATCATCCTTGAGTCATTTATGCTCGTAACTATTTATCATAATCATGAGAAGAAGAATACAAACAGTGATCGGTTATTCAATCTATAATCCCCATTAGTTTGATATCAGAATCGATCAGTTCAGCAAACAATGACGTTTCATATTTCACCCTTTTCAAGTGTCTTCATGTGTACATGTCATTTCATTACATATTAACCATATATCGATGGCATAATTGGCCTGTGATGATCCGTAGGGCTGTGATCATTGACCATTCACATTACACAATAGGTTTGAAGCGTGCGCTCCAAGCCGCACTCCGCGTTAATAACTATAAACAATAACTGATGGCCCACTCTCCTGATCGCAACAGATAGTTCAGATGAGAGGTAACAGAGTCGGATTAGACGGAGTTAAGGAAGAGAAAGCAGCGAGATGGGCGATGGCGATTTCCTCCTTTTATGCAGTTGAGATCTGTGGGATATTTCCACCTGACCTAATTAAAGCACTCCTGGCCCAGCTGAGCAAGTGGCCTTGAATTAAAAGATTCTTCCACCAACTCTATGGGCCTTTTCTACACTAATTGAAATTGATTTCTATTTGGATTTCACGTAATGGACATGCACAAAATCGTCCAAATTGGTGTAGTGAAATGAAAAAATAAGATGTTTCAAAAAAATGATAACTAGAAAAGTGGTGCGTGCATATGTATTCACCTCCTTTTCTCTGAAGCCCCCTGGTGCAACCAATTACCTTCATAAGTGGCATAATTAATTAAATAGATTGCACACAGGTGGACTTTAAGTGTCACATGATCTCAGTGTGTGTATATATATACACACCTGTTCTGAAAGGCCCCTGAGTCTGCAACACCACTAAGCAATGGGCACCACCAAGCAAGTGGCACCATGAAGACCAAGGAGCTCTCCAAACAGGCCAGGGACAAAGTTTGGTTATAAAGTTATAAAAAAATATCAGAAACTTTGAACATCCCACGAAGCACCATTAAATCTATTATTAAAAAATGGAAATAATATGGCACCACAACAAACTCACAGACCAGGCAAAGAGGGCATTAATCAGAGAGGCAACAAAGAGACCAAAGATAACCCTGAAGGAGCTGCAAAGCTCCACAGCAGAGACTGGAGTATCTGTCCATAGGACCACTTTAAGCCGTATACTCCACAGAGCTGGACTTTACGGAAGAGTGGCCAGAAAAAAATAAGCAAACTCTTTTGGTGTTCGCCAAAAGGCGTGTGGGAGACTCCCCAAACATATGGAAGGCGGCACTCTGGTCAGATGAGACTAAAATTGAGCTTTTTGGCCATCAAGGAAAAAGCTATGTCTGACGCAAACCCAACACCTCTCCTCACCCCGAGAATACCATCCCCACAGTGAAGCATGGTGGTGGCAGCATCATGCTGTGGGGATGAGGGGCTGGGAAATTGGTCAGAATTGAAGGAATGATGGATGGCGCTAAATACAGGGAAATCCTTGAAGGAAACCCATTTCAGTCTTCCAGAGATTTGAGACTGGGACAGAGGTTCACCTTCCAACAGGACAATTACCCTAAGCATACTACTAAAGCAACACTCCAGTGGTTTAAATGGAAGCATTTAAATGTTTTGGAAAGGCCTAGTCAAAGCCCAGACCTCAATCCAATTGAGAATCTGTGATATGACTTAAAGATTGCAGAACCCATCCAACTTGAAGGAGCTGGAGCAGTTTTTCCTTGAAGAATGGGCGAAAATCCCAGTGGCTAGATGTGCCAAGCTTATAGAGACATACCCCAAAAGACTTGCAGCTGTAATTACTGCACAAGGTGGCTCTATAAAGTATTGACTTTGGAGTGGTGAATAGGTATGCACGCTCAAGTTTTCATTTTTTTGTGTGTCTTATTTCTTGTTTCACAATATAAAATATTTAGCATCTTCAAAATGTGAGATTATAGTCTTATTCCACCTGGAATGTGAGGATCCTGCTTTAAAGCTACAATTTCTGAAGGAAGAATTCTGCTAGCACAGTCAGTGTGTTTAAGGGAGGGGAAAAGTACCTGTAATTGGGGAAAGAGGTTTGGAAGTCTCCTATTGGTATTTAAACAAATTTACCGCCTGGTGATGTCACCAGTCAGGTCAGAACTCCAGCTCTTACACTAAAAGGGCATTGTCCGCAATGTTGCTATCATTCCAACCTCATTTTGTGTGTGTGTGTACGTGTACATACATACATTAATACCAAAAAGTATGTGGACAGCTGCTCGTCAAACATCTCATTCTAAAATCATGGGTATGGAGTTGGTCTCCCCTTTTCTGCTATTGGAACATTGCTGCAGGTACATGCTTCCATTCAGACACGAGCATTAGTGAGGTCAGGCGCTGATGTTGGGCGATTAGGCCTGGCTCGCAGTCATGCTGAAACAGGAAAGGGCCCAAACTTTTGCCACAAAGCTGGAAGCACAGAATCTTCTAGAATGTCATTGCATGCTGTAATGTTAAGATTTCCCGTCACTGGAAATAAGGGGTCCGAACCATGAAAAACAGCCCCAGACCAATATTTATCCTCCACCAAACATTACAGTTTGCACTATGTATTCGGGCTTGTGACATTCTCCTGGCATCCGCCAAACCCGGATTTGTCCATCAGACTGCCAGATGGTGAAGCGTGATTCACTGGCAGCTTCAATAAATAGTACCCGCAAACACCAGTCTCAACGTCAACGTTGAAGAAACAACTCTGGGATGCTGGCCTTCTAGTCAGAGTTGCAAAGAAAAAGCCATATCTCAGACTGGCCAATACAAAGAAAAGATTAAGATGGGCAAACAAACACTGGACAGAGTTTTGGCTTTTTCTTTGTTTTGCAGGTACTATTTAATGAAGCTGCCAGTTGAGGACTTGAGGCGTCTGTTTCTCAAATTAGACACTAATGTACTTGTCCTCTTGCTCAGTTGTGCACCTGGGCCTCCTACTCCTCTTTCTATTCTGGTTAGGGCCAGTTTGCACTGTTTTGTGAAGGGGGTAGTACACAGCGTTATGAGATGTTCAGTTTCTTGGAAGTTTCTCACATGGAATAGCCTTCATTTCTCAGAACACGAATAGACTGACGAGTTTCAGAAGAAAGTGCTTTGTCTACACTGTATTTCTGATCAATTTGACATTGTATATCTCGATATATATCATATGTGTATATATCATATGTAGTGCACATAAGGTGCGCACACCCCCTCTGTATGATGTGTAGTTAATGGTTTGGCAGCATGCTGTGTGGAGTCGGTCTCTCCACCCCTGCTGTTACTGCACCGCTACAAGACCGATGGATACACTACTAATGCCCCCAAGGAGGTCCATTTGTCTTAATGTGTTTTTCTTCCCCACTCTCTCCCTTTTCTCTCTTTCTCTCCCTTTTCTCTCTTTTCTCTCCCTTTTTCTCTTTCTCTCCCTTTTCTCTCTTTCTCTCCCTTTTCTCTCTTTCTCTCCCTTTTTTCTCTCTTTCTCTCCCTTTCTCTCTCTCCCCTTTCCTCCCTTTCTCTCCCTTTTCTCTCTCTCGCTTTCCTCCCTTTCCTCTATTTCTCTCCCTTTCTCACCCTTTCCTCTATTTCTCTCCCTTTCTCACCCTTTCCTCTATTTCTCTCCCCTTCCTCTATTTCTCTCCCTTTTCTCTCCCTTTTCTGTCTTTCTCTCTGCTGCGGGGCTTTGTTAAAGCATTGATAAACTGTAACCCGTCTCTCTCCCCAGCATCGACAAGGTGTCAAGGTGGCGTCGCCGGTGCTGGTGATCCACGGCACGGAGGATGAGGTGATCGACTTCTCGCACGGCCTGGCAATGTACGAGCTGCCCGCGTGCCGTGGAGCCCCTGTGGGTGGAGGGCGCCGGGCACAACGACATCGAGCTCTACGCCCAGTACTTGGAGCGACTCAAGCAGTTCATCTCCATCGAGCTGCCCACATCCTGATCTCCTTGGCCTCCTCCACTAAAACCTAGAGGGGGCTGCGTATCAAGTCTAAAATGGCTTCCTTTTTTCTTTCCTTGATCTGTGCAGAGAGAAGTGGATTGGTGGAAATTTGATACCTGAAATCCACCATGTTGGTTTGTATTGTTTATCGGGGCAGATGTTGGAAAGGAGGGGAGGAAGTGTTGAGATGCTTCCCCCAGGGCTTAACCAGGTCAGGCTGAGCTGAGCCAGGCCAAGGCATCCCCGGCGCTCATATGTGGACAGGTCCCAGGTCTCTTTGCCAAAGAGCTAGGGCCCGCTCAGTATTTGCACTTGCTCTTCTATCTGGATCTCGATTTGATTCTCCTTCTTGCTCTCCCTCTCTGCCGGTGGGGATGTGATAAATTCCCTCTGCGATCTTGTTCTCCCTATTTCATCTGTTTCGCTCTCTTTTATGCTCATGATTGATTGACTTTGTATTCTTTTCTACCTGATGAAGAACAATCTGTTTTGCACCTCAGATACACGATTGATGTTCTTGCTTGTTTGTGTTTGTTAAATATTGTTTTGTCTTTTTTTTCCATTCAGGGTGAATTGAAATGAATGCACTTTTATTGTGCAGATATGTTCAGGTAATCATACTGTATGTTCTTTGTTATCTTATTGACATTCCATGTTTCACTACACAGAATCTCATTCCCATCTTGTTTTCAAGGCCAGTGTGTGACTGTGTGAGAGATGCGTGTGGTTGAAAAACATCATTACCCAGCTCACCCCTGGGTGTCTCACCTCCTGTAACGATGCTCTTTTTAACACACCTGATCAGCCCCTAGACAGTACTGTCTCTACACACACCTGATCAGCCCCTAGCCAGTACTGTCTCTACACACCTGACCTGATCAACCCCAACCCTAGCCAGTACTGTCCCCTCTACACACACCTGATCAACCCCTAGCAGTACTGTCTCTAGAGACACCTGATCAACCCCTAGCAAGTACTGTCTCTAGACACACCTGATCAGCCCCAAGTAGGCAGTACTGTCTCTAGACACACCTGATCAACCCCTAGCCAGTACTGTCTCTAGAGACACCTGCCAGTCAACCCCTAGCCAGTACTGTCTCTAGACACACCTGATCAGCCCTGTCTAGCAAGTACTGTCTCTAGACACACCTGATCAGCCCCTAGCCAGTACTGTCTCTACACACACCACCTGATCAACCCCTAGCCAGTACTGTCTCTAGACACACCTGATCAGCTCCTAGCCAGTACTGTCTCTAGACACACCTGATCAGCCCCTAGCCAGTACTGTCTCTAGACACACCTGATCAACCCCTAGCCAGTACTGTCTCTAGACACACCTGATCACCCCTAGATCAACCCCTGATCAGCCCCTAGTACTGTCTCTAGACACACCTGATCAACCCCTAGCCAGTACTGTCTCTAGACACACCTGATCAGACCCCTAGCCAGTACTGTCTCTAGAGACCTGACAGCTGAGTACAAGACACCTGATCAGCCCCTAGCCAGTACTGTCTCTACACACACCTGATCAGCCCCTAGCCAGTACTGTCTCTAGACACCTGATCACCCTAGCAAGTACTGTCTCTAGACAAACCTGATCAGCCCCTAGCCAGTACCGTCTCTACACACACCTGATCAGCCCCTAGCCAATACTGTCTCTACACACACCTGATCAGCCCCTAGCCAGTACTGTCTCTAGACACACCTGATCAGCCCCTAGCCAGTACTGTCTCTAGAGACACCTGATCAACCCCTAGCCAGAGACACCTGACAGCCCCTAGCCAGTCTCTCTAGAGACACCTGATCAACTCCTAGCCAGTACTGTCTCTAGACACACCTGATCAGCCCTTAGCCAGTACTGTCTCTAGACACACCTGATCACCTGCCCCTAGCCAGTACTGTCTCTAGACACACCTGATCAGCCCCTAGCCAGTACTGTCTCTAGACACACCTGATCAGCCCCTAGCCAGTACTGTCTCTACAGACACCTGATCAGCCCCTAGCCAGTACTGTCTCTAGACACACCTGATCAGCCCCTAGCCAGTACTGTCTCTAGACACACCTGATCAGCCCCTAGCCAGTACTGTCTCTAGAGACACCTGATCAGCCCCTAGCCAGTACTGTCTCTAGACACCTGATCAACCTAGCCAGTACTGTCTCTAGACACACCTGATCAGCCCCTAGCCAGTACTGTCTCTAGACACACCTGATCAGCCCCTAGCCAGTACTGTCTCTAGCAACCCCTAGCCAGTACTGTCTCTAGAGACACCTGATCAGCCCCTAGCCAGTACTGTCTCTAGACACACCTGATCAACCCCTAGGCAGTACTGTCTCTAGAGACACCTGATCAACCCCTAGCCAGTACTGTCTCTACACACACCTGATCAACCCCTAGCCAGTACTGTCTCTAGACACACCTGATCAACCCCTAGCCAGTACTGTCTCTACACACACCTGATCAGCCCCTAGCCAGTACTGTCTCTACACACACCTGATCAACCCCTAGCCAATACTGTCTCTACACACACCTGATCAGCCCCTAGCAAGTACTGTCTCTAGACACACCTGATCAGCCCCTAGCCAGTACTGTCTCTAGAGACACCTGATCAACTCCTAGCCAGTACCGTCTCTACACACACCTGATCAGCCCCTAGCCAGTACTGTCTCTACACACCTGATCAGCCCCTAGCCAGTACTGTCTCTAGACACACCTGATCAGCCCCTAGCCAGTACTGTCTCTAGACACACCTGATCAGCCCCTAGCCAGTACTGTCTCTAGACACACCTGATCAGCCCCTAGCCAGTACTGTCTCTAGACACACCTGATCAGCCCCTAGCCAGTACTGTCTCTAGACACACCTGATCAGCCCCTAGCCAGTACTGTCTCTAGACACACCTGATCAACCCCTAGCCAGTACCGTCTCTAGACACACCTGATCAGCCCCTAGCCAGTACTGTCTAGCCAGTCACCCCTAGTCTCTCTAGAGACACCTGATCAATTCCTAGCCAGTACCGTCTCTACACACACCTGATCAGCCCCTAGCAAGTACTGTCTCTAGACACACCTGATCAACCCCTAGCCAGTACTGTCTCTACACACACCTGATCAACCCCTAGCCAGTACTGTCTCTACACACACCTGATCAGCCCCTAGCAAGTACTGTCTCTAGACACACCTGATCAGCCCCTAGCAAGTACTGTCTCTAGACACACCTGATCAGCCCCTAGCCAGTACTGTCTCTAGACACACCTGATCAGCCCCTAGACAGTACTGTCTCTAGACACACCTGCCAGTACTGTCCTAGAGACACCTGATAGCCCTAGCCAGTACTGTCTCTAGACACACCTGATCAGCCCTAGCCAGTACTGTCTCTAGAGACACCTGATCAGCCCCTAGCCAGTACTGTCTCTAGACACACCTGATCAGCCCCTAGCCAGTACTGTCTCTAGACACACCTGATCAGCCCCTAGCCAGTACTGTCTCTAGACACACCTCTCTAGCAGACACTCTGAGAAACTGATCAGCCCCTAGCCAGTACTGTCTCTAGAGACACCTGATCAGCCCCTAGCCAGTACCGTCTCTAGAGACACCTGATCAGCCCCTAGCCAGTACCGTCTCTAGAGACACCTGATCAGCCCCTAGCCAGTACCGTCTCTAGAGACACCTGATCAACCCCTAGCCAGTACCGTCTCTACACACACCTGATCAGCCCCTAGCCAGTACTGTCTCTAGACACACCTGATCAACCCCTAGCCAGTACTGTCTCTACACACACCTGATCAACCCCTAGCCAGTACTGTCTAGCCAGCCAGTACTGTCTCTAGACACACCTGATCAGCCCCTAGCCAGTACTGTCTCTACACACACCTGATCAGCCCCTAGCCAGTACTGTCTCTAGACACACCTGATCAGCCCCTAGCAAGTACTGTCTCTAGACACACCTGATCAGCCCCTAGCCAGTACTGTCTCTACACACACCTGATCACCTGATACTGTCTCTAGCACACCTGATCAGCCCCTAGCCAGTACTGTCTCTACACACATCAGCCCTAGAGTACTGTCTCTAGCCACCTGATCAGAGCAGTACTGTCTCTAGAGACACCTGATCAGCCCCTAGCCAGTACTGTCTCTAGAGACACCTGATCAGCCCCTAGCAGTACTGTCTCTAGACACACCTGATCAGCCCCTAGCCAGTACTGTCTCTAGAGAAACCTGATCAGCCCCCTAGCCAGTACTGTCTCTAGAGACACCTGATCAGCCCTAGCCAGTACTGTCTCTAGACACACCTGATCAGCCCCTAGCCAGTACCGTCTCTAGAGACACCTGATCAGCCCCTAGCCAGTACCGTCTCTAGAGACACCTGATCAGCCCCTAGCCAGTACCGTCTCTAGAGACACCTGATCAACCCCTAGCTAGTACCGTCTCTAGAGACACCTGATCAGCCGCTAGCCAGTACCGTCTCTAGAGACACCTGATCAACTCCTAGCCAGTACCGTCTCTACACACACCTGATCAACCGCTAGCCAGTACCGTCTCTAGCCAGTACACACCCTGATCAACCCCTAGCCAGTACTGTCTCTACACACACCTGATCAACCCCTAGCCAGTACTGTCTCTAGACACACCTGATCAGCCCCTAGCCAGTACTGTCTCTACACACACCTGATCAGCCCCTAGCCAGTACTGTCTCTAGACACACCTGATCAGCTCCTAGCCAGTACTGTCTCTACACACCTGATCAGCCCCTAGCCAGTACTGTCTCTACACACACCTGATCAGCCCCTAGCCAGTACTGTCTCTACACACCTGATCAGCCCCTAGCCAGTACTGTCTCTAGACACACCTGATCAGCCCCTAGCCAGTACTGTCTCTAGACACACCTGATTAGCCCCTAGCCAGTACTGTCTCTAGACACACCTGATTAGCCCCTAGCCAGTAATGTCTCTAGACACCCGTGTAGATCTGAAAGGAGCCGATTTTAAGCAGTATTCATGTTTTTCTGCCTTGCTGTTCGGGGATTTCTTACCATATTGCTAAGACCTATCCATTCATTTTAGATCTAGAGGTATGTCTTTGGCGTAGGAGTTGATTTGGGATTCAGCACCAGTGTAGATGTTTTTGTTCAGAAGTTTTCCGCGAAGCCATTTTGTTTGTCTGTTCAGAATTCAGATTGTGTTTAACGTAAATGCTTTGGGTTGCTGTTTGGCAGTATGTACCTGTTCCTTTCATTTCAACACTTCAAATAAAGCCTTAAGTCTGTGGACATTTCACCCTAACATTCCTGTCGACTTGAGTTGGGGAGTCTCATGGTCTGCAGGGGGACTGACTGCTGCTATGGGTTCGGTTGGAGGAATCTTCTCAATCACTGTGAAAAGATGTTTTGGGGTAATACTGGTCAAAAAGGTACTTCACCTAATGCAATCTCAATGAGTCTTCACATGTAGATGAGAGATTTTTGAGCCATCTCACCACCATTTGCAGATTCTGGCTGTATCCATTTTGTCTGGGGGTAAAGGGGGGATTCCCCCCAACAGACCCCTTCCCTGCTCCCCATCCCGTTTCACTCCAAAGAACTCTGCAAGTGTCACCAGGACTACGTTTTGGAAGAAACACTGCATGCAAACAACTTTTCATAAAGGACATTTGAGTGTAGAGAGAAGAAGCCAGAGGAATGACTGGGTTGGAAGTCTTCTGCTAATGTTCTCAGCTGTATAATAATAATCAACATAGAAACACTACACTGCCCAAGGAGTGTCCTTTTGGAAGGAGGAGGTATAAGTGAAGGATATGTGCTGTCCTTTTGGAAGGAGGAGGTATAAGTGAAGGATATGTGCTGTCCTTTTGGAAGGAGGAGGTATAAGTGAAGGATATGTGCGTAGCAACTTGTGATTAATGTTTTGACTGACGGTGTATTGCTGTGAGGTGATGGCTGTATTTTGCGGTCGTGTTGGGTTTTCGTGTGACGAATAAAAGATTCTAGTGTTTTCGTCATAACTTACTAAGGGGCCTATGTTTTGACACAACGAGCCCTTTTAACTTAACATCTAGTTTTTTTCTGCTCGTCTTTTAAAGAACGAAAAACTGCTTTAGTCCCATTTATTGTTTTGATACTGACATTTTTACAATGTTCTTTTCCAGTAAATGTTGATAGATTTACACTCTAATGCTGGTTTGTCAGAACCATATGTAATGTATCTATATATCCTCTATACATAATATAAAACATTGATTTAAGGGCTATTCTAGCCTACTTGAGTTTAACACTGGAGTCACAGTATGCAAATCTAATGCATAAAAACAACTAGTGGGTACAGAGGTTTCTTAGTGTTAAACTGACAGAGAAAAAGCCTTAAATGTGCCGTGCTACAGATTGTCATTCATGTTGGCTGTGTTGCTTTCAGGCAACACAGTGGATGTTTTAATGCTTAATGGAATAAAGAATGCATGGAATTCCATATACTGTCTGTTCTATTGTTTTTAAATGTATTATCTCAGTCTTCTACTGTGCTGATGTTCCTGTCAATGTTCTAGCATCCATGAAGGAAGCATTTATTTGTACCTTTATTTTACACCTGAGTAAATGAGGGGTATTTTGAAAGAAGTTGCTTCTACACAGGTGTGGTTCCTGAGTTAATTAAGCAATTAACATCCCATCATGCTTAGGGTCATGTAGAATAATGCCCAGTTGATTATTATTTAGCTACCATGGCTAGAAGAGATCTGTGCCTTTGAAAGAGGGGTCTTAAAGGAGCAGAGGGGCTTTGAAGGCTGTGTGTCTCTCACCAGATCTCAACTCAATTAGACACTTATGGGCAACTCTATATTAGGAAGGTGTTTTTAGGGCGACTAGCTCAGTTTACTAAACTCTTGTTGAATAATCGCCTCCATAGTAGCCTGGAATAGTAAGCTTTATAGCCAGTCACTAGCTTTATTATAGTTCCAGTATATCGGGTGGCAGGTAGCCTAGCGGTTAAGTGTTGGGCCAGTAACTGAAAGGTCGCTGGTTCGAATCCCAGAGCTGACTAGGTGAAAAATCGGTCTGTGTCCATGAGCAAGGCACTTAAGGCTAATTGCTCCTGTAAGTCAACTGGTTAAGATGACATAAAATACTGTAGGTTCTAGGCAATACTCTTTCAGTGTTCAGAAATCTCTGTAGTCCAGGGATGGTGAGGGGAAACTTGAAGCCTCTTGTGAGAGTATAGTAGCAGCGTGAGTATAGTAGCAGCGTGTGTTGTGTGAGAGTATAGTAGCAGCGTGAGTATAGTAGCAGCGTGAGAATAGTAGCAGCGTGAGTTGTGTGAGAGTATAGTAGCAGCGTGAGAATAGTAGCAGTGTGAGTTGTGTGAGAGTATAGTAGCAGCGTGAGTATAGTAGCAGCGTGAGAATAGTAGCAGCGTGAGTTGTGAGAGTATAGTAGCAGCGTGAGAATAGTAGCAGCGTGAGAATAGTAGCAGCGTGAGAATAGTAGCAGCGTGAGAATAGTAGCAGCGTGAGTATAGTAGCAGCGTGAGAATAGTAGCAGCGTGAGTTGTGTGAGAGTATAGTAGCAGCGTGAGAATAGTAGCAGCGTGAGAATAGTAGCAGCGTGAGTATAGTAGCAGCGTGAGTATAGTAGCAGCGTGAGTATAGTAGCAGCGTGAGTATAGTAGCAGCGTGAGAATAGTAGCAGCGTGAGTATAGTAGCAGCGTGAGTATAGTAGCAGCGTGAGAATAGTAGCAGCGTGAGTATAGTAGCAGCGTGAGTTGTGAGAGTATAGTAGCAGCGTGAGAATAGTAGCAGCGTGAGAATAGTAGCAGCGTGAGTTGTGTGAGAGTATAGTAGCAGCGTGAGAATAGTAGCAGCGTGAGTTGTGTGAGAGTATAGTAGCAGCGTGAGAATAGTAGCAGCGTGAGTGTAGTAGCAGCGTGAGTTGTGTGAGAGTATAGTAGCAGCGTGAGAATAGTAGCAGCGTGAGTATAGTAGCAGCGTGAGTTGTGAGAGTATAGTAGCAGCGTGAGTATAGTAGCAGCGTGAGAATAGTAGCAGCGTGAGTATAGTAGCAGCGTGAGAATGTGTGAGAGTATAGTAGCAGCGTGAGTTGTGTGAGAGTATAGTAGCAGCGTGAGAATAGTAGCAGCGTGAGTTGTGTGAGAGTATAGTAGCAGCGTGAGTTGTGTGAGTATAGTAGCAGCGTGAGTTGTGAGAGTATAGTAGCAGCGTGAGTTGTGAGAGTATAGTAGCAGCGTGAGAATAGTAGCAGCGTGAGTTGTGTGAGTATAGTAGCAGCGTGAGTTGTGTGAGAGTATAGTAGCAGCGTGAGTTGTGTGAGAGTATAGTAGCAGCGTGAGAATAGTAGCAGCGTGAGAATAGTAGCAGCGTGAGTATAGTAGCAGCGTGAGAATAGTAGCAGCGTGAGTTGTGTGAGAGTATAGTAGCAGCGTGAGTATAGTAGCAGCGTGAGTTGTGTGAGAGTATAGTAGCAGCGTGAGTATAGTAGCAGCGTGAGTATAGTAGCAGCGTGAGTTGTGTGAGAGTATAGTAGCAGCGTGAGAATAGTAGCAGCGTGAGTTGTGTGAGTATAGTAGCAGCGTGAGTTGTGTGAGTATAGTAGCAGCGTGAGTTGTGTGAGTATAGTAGCAGCGTGAGTTGTGTGAGTATAGTAGCAGCGTGAGTTGTGAGAGTATAGTAGCAGTGTGAGAATAGTAGCAGCGTGAGTTGTGTGAGTATAGTAGCAGCGTGAGTCGTGCGAGAGTATAGTAGCAGCGTGAGTCGTGCGAGAGTATAGTAGCAGCGTGAGTCGTGCGAGAGTATAGTAGCAGCGTGAGTCGTGCGAGAGTATAGTAGCAGCGTGAGTCGTGCGAGAGTATAGTAGCAGCGTGAGTCGTGCGAGAGTATAGTAGCAGCGTGAGTCGTGCGAGTATAGTAGCAGCGTGAGTCGTGCGAGAGTATAGTAGTATAGTGGCAGCGTGAGTCGTGCGAGAGTATAGTAGCAGCGTGAGTCGTGCGAGTATAGTAGCAGCGTGAGTCGTGCGAGAGTATAGTAGCAGCGTGAGTCGTGCGCGTGAGTTGTGTGAGTATAGTAGCAGCGTGAGTTGTGAGAGTATAGTAGCAGCGTGAGTCGTGCGAGAGTATAGTAGCAGCGTGAGTCGTGCGAGTATAGTAGCAGCGTGAGTCGTGCGAGAGTATAGTAGCAGCGTGAGTCGTGCGAGAGTATAGTAGCAGCGTGAGTCGTGCGAGAGTATAGTAGCAGCGTGAGTCGTGCGAGAGTATAGTAGCAGCGTGAGTCGTGCGAGAGTATAGTAGCAGCGTGAGTCGTGCGAGTATAGTAGCAGCGTGAGTCGTGCGAGAGTGTAGTAGCAGCGTGAGTCGTGTGAGAGTGTAGTAGCAGCGTGAGTCGTGCGAGTATAGTAGCAGCGTGAGTCGTGCGAGAGTGTAGTAGCAGCGTGAGTCGTGTGAGAGTGTAGTAGCAGCGTGAGTCGTGTGAGAGTATAGTAGCAGCGTGAGTCGTGTGAGTGTATAGTAGCAGCGTGAGTCGTGTGAGAATGTACACTGGCCAGCTGCCAGGCTTAGGGGCTCCAGGCGAGGAAGGGGAGGTGAGCCAGCAACCTGTTTTACATGTCTGGGTGCCTGCCTGGAGGCCCGGGAGCTGGGCTCTGGGCCCGTGTGTACAAACAAAGATATGTGTTATTGAGGTGTTTACCTGATATGACTGTTGCCATCTGGGGTCTGAAGCCTCACATAGTAGCTACTATAAAGTGCATACGAAGGATTGGTCCTCGGAGCCGAATAGCAGTGTTTTCCTCTAATTGAAGAGGGAGCTGGATTGGTGTGACTATGTTGCGGCTACATACTGTACAGAGCAGCTTGATCAAAACGGTCTCATGTGTGTGATGTGGAGGCAACAAGCACAATTGAAAAAAGGACAAGTGAGTTTTCATATCAAAGTTCCATGATGTGAGAATTAACTGCAGAACTTCAGGAATGTTTTCCATTTCCATTGGGGATCATGATCAAGCACGTTGACACTGAGAAAACACTAGCCATCTAGTGGACCCAAGCACTGCAACAACTACGTTTGAACAAGGACATCTGTAGTTTATTTATCTTAATACACATATGGGTAATTCCACAGATACACAGGGATGTTGAGACTGTATAACAAACAAATGTATAACAAACAAAAAACAATGATTTGGTTGGTAACAGAATGACTGCACCAACAGCTCAAACTGTCATTCTGTTTCCAAACTTTGCATCTGCACTGTTAAATGTGTTTTTGTCAAATGTTCAGTGTAAGTTGAATGTCTAAGTTTGCAATCATTGGGTTTTGTTTGGCATACATTTTAAAGTGAAAAATCTGAGTCTCAATGTCACTCTGTTTTTGTGGAATGACCCATATCTAAAAACAAGCTCTGTAGCTGCAGTGATCTATTAAAATGTCATTACTACTCTCTCCTCCTCTCCCTCTCACTCCCTCCCTCCCTCGCTATACCACCCCCAAACTAAAGTAGCAGCACAAACATCAAGTTAAATGGAATCATCCCATGCAGATTTTACTGTGCAAGTCCTTCAGTAATCAACATGTAGGCTAATTAAATATTTTCTCTAATTCCAGCATTCCTCAGATAACGCCAGAAATCTACAAGGATTATTTAGTAGGAAATGACTGATTAACCAGCTAATCCATTTCTGGCTCTTGATAGATTTAAGTGATCCTTTAACCACAGGTTTAGGATCAGTTGATCATCCCCACATTTGAACTTTAAGTTAATTTCTCTTAGAGGTCATGGGCTGGTCACATCCGTACTGTACATGACTTGTGGGACGTGGAAAAGGTCTGGATGTGTGGCAGGGTGATTAAGGTTCCTGTCAACCTTTTTCCCTGGCGCAAGACAATGACCCTGGCTGGCTGTTTCCTCAGACCATCTTCCTCACGGGGAATTCTGTAAGTCCCACACTCAGCTGGAATGAATACAGATTACACACACTTCCCCATAGACACAAAGACATACACACTCACCTCCTGAAGGATTTACAGACACACACTTCCCCATAGACACAAAGACATACACACTCACCTCCTGAAGGATTTACAGACACACACTTCCCCATAGACACAAAGACATACACACTCACCTCCTGAAGGATTTACAGACACACACTTCCCCATAGACACAAAGACATACACACTCACCTCCTGAAGGATTTACAGACACACACTTCCCCATAGACACAAAGACATACACACTCACCTCCTGAAGGATTTACAGACACACACTTCCCCATAGACACAAAGACATACACACTCACCTCCTGAAGGATTTACAGACACACACTTCCCCATAGACACAAAGACATACACACTCACCTCCTGAAGGATTTACAGACACACACTTTCCACATACGCACTCACACACACTCCCAGATACCCACGCACGTCTTGAAACAGACAGCCCACCAAATCCCATGGGCATCCTCAACTAATAATGTAATGTCAAGCCTGAGCAGTGAGTTGTCCACTACCCTCAAGTCAAGTTCTATCTTCAGGGTAAATGTAATAGGCTTTCAGCCTGAGCAGGTTACTAACCTTCATAGAAGAGTGAGTCTAATGATTCAACTGTAATGCTTGGCTTTCCTTTTGTTCTAGTAACATATTTTTAGACATCCTATTGATTTATGTTTTCTTTGAGTTTCTGGCAATTTACCCTGAAACTTCTGAAGCAACATGAACCTAAGAGAGTTCACCAGCCAGGTTCCTGATGAAATCTTGAGGAGAAGATGGGGTTGGATCGTCTACACCCTCCATCCCCACCGGGCATAGGCATCCTGGAGCCCACAAGGCCCCTCCATCCCCACCGGGCATAGGCATGCTCTATCCTGGAGCCCACAAGGCCCCTCCATCCCCACCGGGCATAGGCATGCTCTATCCTGGAGTCCACAAGGCCCCTCCATCCCCACCGGGCATAGGCATGCTCTATCCTGGAGACCACAAGGCCCCTCCATCCCCACCGGACATAGGCATGCTCTATCCTGGAGACCACAAGGCCCCTCCATCCCCACCGGGCATAGGCATGCTCTATCCTGGAGTCCACAAGGCCCCTCCATCCCCACCGGGCATAGGCATGCTCTATCCTGGAGACCACAAGGCCCCTCCATCCCCACCGGGCATAGGCATGCTCTATCCTGGAGACCACAAGGCCCCTCCATCCCCACCGGGCATAGGCATGCTCTATCCTGGAGTCCACAAGGCCCCTCCATCCCCACCGGGCATAGGCATGCTCTATCCTGGAGCCCACAAGGCCCCTCCATCCCCACCGGGCATAGGCATGCTCTATCCTGGAGACCACAAGGCCCCTCCATCCCCACCGGACATAGGCATGCTCTATCCTGGAGCCCACAAGGCCCCTCCATCCCCACCGGGCATAGGCATGCTCTATCCTGGAGACCACAAGGCCCCTCCATCCCCACCGGGCATAGGCATGCTCTATCCTGGAGCCCACAAGGCCCTCCATCCCCACCGGGCATAGGCATGCTCTATCCTGGAGTCCACAAGGCCCCTCCATCCCCACCGGGCATAGGCATGCTCTATCCTGGAGACCACAAGGCCCCTCCATCCCCACCGGACATAGGCATGCTCTATCCTGGAGACCACAAGGCCCCTCCATCCCCACCGGGCATAGGCATGCTCTATCCTGGAGCCCACAAGGCCCCTCCATCCCCACCGGGCATAGGCATGCTCTATCCTGGAGCCCACAAGGCCCCTCCATCCCCACCGGGCATAGGCATGCTCTATCCTGGAGACCACAAGGCCCCTCCATCCCCACCGGACATAGGCATGCTCTATCCTGGAGCCCACAAGGCCCCTCCATCCCCACCGGGCATAGGCATGCTCTATCCTGGAGACCACAAGGCCCCTCCATCCCCACCGGGCATAGGCATGCTCTATCCTGGAGCCCACAAGGCCCCTCCATCCCCACCGGGCATAGGCATGCTCTATCCTGGAGTCCACAAGGCCCCTCCATCCCCACCGGGCATAGGCATGCTCTATCCTGGAGACCACAAGGCCCCTCCATCCCCACCGGACATAGGCATGCTCTATCCTGGAGACCACAAGGCCCCTCCATCCCCACCGGGCATAGGCATGCTCTATCCTGGAGACCACAAGGCCCCTCCATCCCCACCGGGCATAGGCATGCTCTATCCTGGAGACCACAAGGCCCCTCCATCCCCACCGGGCATAGGCATGCTCTATCCTGGAGACCACAAGGCCCCTCCATCCCCACCGGGCATAGGCATGCTCTATCCTGGAGTCCACATGGCCCCTCCATCCCCACCGGGCATAGGCATGCTCTATCCTGGAGCCCACAAGGCCCCTCCATCCCCACCGGGCATAGGCATGCTCTATCCTGGAGACCACAAGGCCCCTCCATCCCCACCGGACATAGGCATGCTCTATCCTGGAGCCCACAAGGCCCCTCCATCCCCACCGGGCATAGGCATGCTCTATCCTGGAGCCCACAAGGGAAAAGGAATAAAGCATGGCCACGCAACACTGTATGTGGGAGCTTGAGGCGAGAGAGAATCCTGGAGAGGTACTTACTTAGGAACTAACAGGATTAGGTACAATGTGGAACTTCCACAAGACAGAACTACTGCGGACGATCTTCAGCCTTTATGGAGATGGTGTTCCATCACAGACCACAGCGCTTCATCTCCTTTTCCACTGTTATTCTCCAGGTTTTCTTTTAGTCTGGAGAAAAGTACCTGAAGAAGAGTTTTATTTTTATTACCTTTATTTAACTAGGAAAGTCAGTTAAGAACAAATTCTTATTTTCCATGACAGCCTAGGAACAGTGGGTTAACTGCCTTGTTCAGGGGCAGAACGACAGATTTGTACCTTGTCAGCTCGGGGATTAGAACTTGCAACCTTTCGGTTACTAGTCCAATGCTCTAACCACTAGGCTACGCTGCCACCCCAGAGTGGGATTAGGGTTGACAAATTTGACAAATCAGCACCTTTCCCAAAGTTGCCAGATGTTCCAGAAATACCAGTTGGAAGATCAGCAGGAAATCCAGAATCCTCCAACCAGGATTTCTGGAAAACCTAAGAATTAGTGAAAATTGCAGACATTATGCAACCCTACATGGGATGGAGAGGAGTCATCGATGACCTATGCTCCCTGCAGGAGTGATGAGCCTGTAAAGTCATTTCAATGTTCTTCCACTTTGTTGTATGTGTAGTCATCAGATTTTTCCCAATAAACTTCCTTTAGCTTGTGGATATAAATCCAATAACATATTGTTGATGTGGACAGTCTTTCCTAATGTATTTAGGTATTACTCTACACACGAGCATGTGCTCTAGCGTACCTACCTACCGAGAAACAAGTTGGAAAACTCAGTGAGTGGTTCTTCCACCTTGAAGTAGTTGTTCCATTGGTGTCAATGACACTAAGGTATATTCAAAGCATTAATGTCTCACTGCTAAGCTCTGCTCTCTGTCACTCCATCTTGCCTTTCTCTCTATCTCACTCGCTCTCTCTCCGTCTCACTCCTCCTTCTCTTTCCCTGTCTCACCCCTCCCTCTCTCTCCCTGTCTCACCCCTCCCTCTCTCTCCCTCTCTCTCAGGTGGAAGGAGGGAAGGCGAGGGAGGAGGGAAGGGGAGGGAAAGAGGGGGGTAGATGGAGGGAAGGTGAGGGAGGAGGGGATGGAAGGAAAGAGGGAATGAAGGGTGAGGGGACACAGGGACCAGTGTTCCCTTCTAGTTCCTCTCTATCAGTAGCCTAAAGTAACTCTCTCTCACACACAAACACATATGCACAGGAGGTGGTCAGAGTTGTGCAAATTGAGAGATGACACATTGTGTTTTTTCTGTTATATATCTTTCCTTTGGATTGGCCATTTTCAACACAATCTTGCATGAAGAGTTATAATTGGACATACTTTATTTTTTTAGGCTATTTGTTTATTTGGACTCTTTTAACGTTTAGGCCACCCATGCTGTACGTTATGCAAGTAACCGCGGAAGAGCGGCATAGTCTAGTAACTAGAAACGCTGGTCTGGTTGAACACCTGTATAGATAACGTTCTAACACCGTAAATGCCGGGTGCTCAGCCCGGCCATGTGAATTCAAATGTCCTCTCACAACGACACAGGGAGAGAGCGAAAGGAGAGGGAGATCTGTAACATTCTCCTATTAGCCGGTGCGACTGAAAGCCAACATTTCAGTGAGGATAATCGGTCTCCAGCAACAACAAGGAGGCTAGGCCAAATATGTGCGCCGTATTTAATGAGGACCTCTGACTGTGTGGAAATTACATTACTATAGTATACTTTTTGATTGCGATAGTAGGCCTGTCATGCATTTTTGAAAACGCATCGTTGTCTCTGCTGTGATACAGTATCTTCAAGCGGAGATGGGAGCTGTATAGCAATGAGGATTTTATACAAACGCGACTTTTTGGCATTTTACACTTAATTAACTTGGAGCGTGCCGCAGTGTCTCGGTATTAGGTAAACATGACGGGCCCGGCTGCCAAACGCCGGTGTTAATTCCCCCAGTACTGTCCCTTGTTCCTGCTCTGAAGTTAGAGCGTTAACTTCTGACAGACGCAGCGCTCTTTAGCTCTGGCGGGTCTCACTTTATTCAGTTATCAATCGGTATTGATCAGGCAACGTTTCATAATCAACTGATTAAAAGTAATTCTATAGTTCATAGTCTATTCATAACTATGTTTATAGCCTTGATCATTTAAATCATTTAATTATTGAACCGTGTTTAGCCGACTCATCTACGGAGACTTCACCTCAGCCGTCCCTTCTCGAAATATACACAGCCTGTATACAGTTTCATTGCTCAAATCCCATTTAACAGCGGCCCCTACGGATGAATACTGGGACATATTTGACAGAATTTCCCAGTATCCCGATTCATCCTGATTGCAGCTGCTTACAGGGATGGGACTGTTCCAATGAGGTGGTCTTTATGTTGCCTAAGGCTATGGCAGTACTCAGCGGGGATTCCTGAAGGCGGACTGGTCGGCTATGCAGACCTGATCCACACTAAGTTTTTGGTTGACAGGTGGGTTTTACTTAAACCGTGTCTAACCAGAAAGAAGTATGATAACGTTGGTATTGTCTGTAGCAGTGGTTCCCAAACGTTTTATAGTCCCGTACCCCTTCAAACGTCCAACCTCCAGCTGCGTACCCCCTCTAGCAGCAGGGTCAGCGCACTCTCAAATGTTATTTTTTTTTTGCCATGATTGTAAGCCTGCCACACACACACACACTATACCATACATTTATTAAACATCAGAATGAGTGTGACTTTTTGTCACAAACCCGCTGCTCTTTATTTAACCATCTTACATATAAAACCTTATTTGTTCATTGAAAATTGTGAATAATACACCACAGGTTAATGAAAAGGTTGTGCATGAAAGGATGCACAAAACTCTGCAATGTTGGGTTGTATTGGAGAGTCTCAGACTTAAATTATTTTCCACACAGTCTGTGCCTGTATTTCGTTTTCAGGCTAGTGAGGGCCGAGAATCCACTCTCACATACTGTAGGTACGTGGTTGCAAAGGGCATCAGTGTCTAAACAGCACGATTTGCCAAAAGAGGATACTCTGAGCGCAGTCCAATCCAGAAATCTGGCAGTGGCTTCTGATTAAATTCAATTTTCACAGAACCGTTTGTTGCAACTTCGATGAGGCTTTCTTGTTCAGATATCGGTAAGTGGATTGGAGGCAGGGCATGAAAGGGATAACAAATCCAGTTGTTTGTGTCATCTGTTTCAGGGAAGTACCTGCGTAATTGCTCACCCAACTCACTCAGGTGCTTCGCTATATCACATTTAACATTGTCCGTAAACTTGAGTTCACTTGCACACAAAAATCCTACAATGATAGAAAGACCTGTGTGTTGTCCTTGTTAATGCAGACAGAGAAGAGATCCAACCTCTTAATCAGAGCCTCAAGTGTGTCCCGCACATTGAATGTATTTGTGGAAAGTCCCTGTAATCCTAGATTCAGATCATTAAGGAGAAAAACTTCACCCAGTCTATGAGACACTCGTCATCATTCAAGCGGTCAGACAAGTTCAAATGATGGTCAGTAAAGAACTTTAAACTCGTCTCTCCATTTAAAAAAACGTGTCAATGCTTTGCCCCTTGATAACCAGCATATGTTGTAAAAAGCGTTACATGGTCGCTGCTCATATCATTGCATAGTGCAGAAAATACACGAGAGTTCAGGGGCCTTGCTTTGACAAAGTTAACCAGTTTCACTGTAGTGGCCAAAACACTAGATGGTTTAATTTTATTTTTGGCAGTGAAACTAGGCTAATCAGGCGAGACAAAAAAACTCACCCAAATATATAGCCCCATTGGAAAATATAAATGGACTGTTTTTTAATAAATAAAAAGGTGAATCACATTTTTATTTGGTGTACCACCAACAGTATTGTCCATGTTATTGCTTGCTTCATATATGACACCCCTAAAGGTTTTATATGGAACCTTTTGTAGGGTTCCTTGATCAGAACCCCAGGTTTCATTTTTCACTGAACCAAAATTGGTTCTATATAGAGTCCATGGGTTCATAGAGTAGACGAAACAGTACATGTAAATCCTGAAAACTCAAATTAGAATGATATGTTACTTTTGGTATGGTTACATGAAACAGAAGGTCTCTTAGGGAAAAGGAGGGTGGTTAGGGTTAGGTTTAGCTAAAAGGGTTAAAGTTAGGGTTAGGTTTAGCTAAAAGGGTTAAAGTTAGGGGTAAGGTTAGCTAAAAGGGTTAAAGTTAGGGGTAGGGTTAGCTAAAAGGGTTAAAGTTAGGGGTAGGGTTAGCTAACATGCTAAGTATACTGAACAACTATATAAACGCAAAACATTAAGTGTTGGTCCCATGTTTCCTGAGCTGAAGTGAAAGATCCCAGAAATGTTTCAGATGCTACAAAAAGCTTATTTCTCTCAAATTTTGTGCACAAAATTTGTTTACATCCCTGTTAGTGAGCATGTATCCTTTGCCAAGACAGTCCATCCACCTGACAGGTGTGGCATATCAAGAAGCTGGTTAAACAGCATCATTACACAGTTGCACCTTGTGCCACTTTAAAATGTGCAGTTTTGTCACACAACCCAATGCCACAGATGTCTCAAGATTTGAGGGAGCATGAAATTGGTATGCTGACTACGGGAATGTCCACCAGAGCTTTTGCCAGATAATTGTTATTTTAGAGAATTTGCCAGTACGTCCTACTGGCCTCACAACTGCAGACCCGTGTGGCTCAGTTGCTCGAGCAATGGTGCTTGCAATGCCAGGGTTGTTGGTTCGATTTCCATGTAGGACCAGTATGGGAAAAAAGTATGAAAATGTATGCACTCACTGCTGTAAGTTGCTCTGGATGAGAGTCTCTGCTAAATTACTCAAATGTAAATGTAAAATGTGTGGGCGAGCAGTTTGCTGCTGTCAAAGTTGTGAACAGAGTGACCCGCGGTGGGGTTATGGTTTGGGTAGGCATAAACTATGGACAATGAAGACAATGCCATTTTATCAATGGCAATTTGAAGAGATACCGTGACGAGATCCAGAGGCCCATTGTCGTGACATTCATCTGCAAACATCACCTCATGTTTCAGCATGATAATTGCAAGGAAGCTGAAAATATCCCAGTTCTTCCATAGCCTGCATACTCACCAGACATGTCACCCATTGAGCATGTGTTTGGTGCTCTGGATCGACAGCGTGTACCATTTCTCGCCAATATCCAGCAACTTCACACAGCCATTGAAGAGGAGTGGGACAACATTCCACAGGCCACAATCAACAGCCGTATCAACTTTTTGCGAAGGAGATGTGCCGGGCTGCATGAAGCAAATGGTCACACCAGATACTGACTGGTTTTCTGATCCACACCCCTACCCTTTTCTTTAAGTTATCTGTGACTATCACATGAGTATCTGTATTCCCAGTCATGTGAAATCCATAGATTAGGACCCAATTCATTTATTTAATGGGGTGGGCGGATAGTGAGAAAGATGGGTGGGCAGGTAGTGAGAAAGATGGGTGGGTGGGTAGTGAGAAAGATGGGTGGGTGGGTAGTGAGAAAGATGGGTGGGTGGGTAGTGAGAAAGAGGGGGGTGGGTGGGTAGTGAGAAAGATGGGTGGGTGGGTAGTGAGAAAGAGGGGGTGGTGGGTAGTGAGAAAGATGGGTGGGTGGGTAGTGAGAAAGAGGGGTGGGTGGGTAGTGAGAAAGAGGGTGGGTGGGTAGTGAGAAAGATGGGTGGGTGGGTAGTGAGAAAGAGGGGTGAGTGGAAGTGAGAAAGAGGGGTGAGTGGGTAGTGAGAAAGAGGGGTGAGTGGGTAGTGAGAAAGAGGGGTGGGTGGGGAGTGAGAAAGAGGGGTGAGCGGGAGTGAGAAAGAGGGGTGGGTGGGGGAGTGAGAAAGAGGGGTGGGCAGGTAGTGAGAAAGAGGAGTGAGTGGGGGAGTGAGAAAGATGGGTGGGCAGGTAGTGAGAAAGAGGGGTGAGTGGGGAGTGAGAAAGAGGGGTGGGCAGGTAGTGAGAAAGAGGGGTGAGTGGGAGTGAGAAAGAGGGTGGGTGGGTAGTGAGAAAGAGGGGTGAGTGGGGAGTGAGAAAGAGGGGTGGGTGGGTAGTGAGAAAGAGGGGTGGGTGGGGAGTGAGAAAGGGGTGGGTGGGGAAGAAAGAGGGGTGGGTGGGTAGTGAGAAAGAGGGGTGGGCGGGTAGTGAGAAAGAGGGGTGAGCGGGGAGTGAGAAAGAGGGGTGGGTGGGTGTGAGAAAGAGGGGTGGGTGGGGAGTGAGAAAGAGGGTGGACGGGGAGTGAGAAAGAGAGTGAGGTTATGAGAAAGAGGGGTGAGTGGGGAGGAGAAAGAGGGGTGGGTGGGTAGTGAGAAAGAGGGGTGAGTGGGGAGTGAGAAAGAGGGGTGGGTGGGGAGTGAAAGAGGGGTGAGTGGGGAGTGAGAAAGAGGGGTGGGTGGGGAGTGAGAAAGAGGGGGTGGGGAGGAGAAAGAGGGGTGGGTGGGTAGTGAGAAAGAGGGTGGGCGGGTAGTGAGAAAGAGGGGTGAGCGGGGAGTGAGAGAGGGGTGGGTGGGTAGTGAGAAAGAGGGGTGAGTGGGGAGTGAGAAAGAGGGGTGGGCGGGGAGTGAGAAAGAGGTGGGCAGGTTATGAGAAAGGGGTGAGTGGGGAGTGAGTAGGGGTGGGTGGGTAGTGAGAAAGAGGGGTGAGTGGGGAGTGAGAAAGAGGGGTGGGTGGGTAGTGAGAAAGAGGTGAGTGGGGGAGTGAGAAAGAGGGTGGGTGGGGAGTGAGAAAGGGGGTGGGGAGTGAGAAAGAGGGGTGGGTGGGTAGTGAGAAAGAGGGGTGGGGCGGGTAGTGAGAAAGAGGTGAGCGGGGAGTGAGAAAGAGGGTGGGTGGGTAGTGAGAAGAGGGGTGAGAGTGGGGAGTGAGAAAGAGGGGTGGGCGGGGAGTGAGAAAAGGGGTGGGCAGGTGAGAAAGAGGGTGAGTGGGGAGTGAGAAAGAGGGGTGGGTGGGGAGTGAGAAAGAGGGGTGAGTGGGGAGTGAGAAAGAGGGGTGGGTGGGGAGTGAGAAAGAGGGGTGGGTGGGTAGTGAGAAAGAGGGGTGGGTGGGTAGTGGGAAAGAGGGGTGAGTGGGTAGTGAGAAAGAGGGGTGGGTGGGTAGTGGGAAAGAGGGGTGGGTGGGTAGTGAGAAAGAGGGGTGAGTGGGTAGTGAGAAAGAGGGGTGGGCGGGTAGTGGGAAAGAGGGGTGGGCGGGTAGTGAGAAAAGGTGGGTGGGTAGTGGGAAAGAGGGGTGGGTGGGTAGTGGGAAAGAGGGTGAGTGGGTAGTGAGAAAGAGGGGTGAGTGGGTAGTGAGAAAAGAGAGGGGTGGGTGGGTAGTGAGAAAGAGGGGTGAGTGGGTAGTGAGAAAGAGGGGTGAGTGTGTGCAGAGGGATTGGGAGGGAGTAGAGGAAAGAAGAGAAGGGATAAAGGTGTAGGTCATGCGGATATAGGTGGCAAGGATATAGGTGGCAAGGCAGACAGAAGAAATTCCAGTGCACCAAACACTCACACAGTATTTCTACTGGCAGCTCATGTTCCCGAGCACCAAGTCACATCACCAGTAGTGTAGGCTACAATATACTTCTCTGCGGAAATCCCACTTTTATGTTTCCATAGTCTAATTAATGCATATTTTAAATAGATTTCAGGTTACTGGCCCTGCATCAAAATGCACTTACAACGTAGGCCTACACATTTTCCTCCAATTATCAAATTATTTTATACATTTTTCAGTCCTCCTAGAATAGCGCTAAAGTAGTCTTTATAGATTGTATCTACAATAGGCCTCCGACAATGGAATGATAGAAATGGCTTAGAAATGGACCGGACCAATGAGTGTGCGGTAGGCGTGTCCTCCTGCCTCTGCTGGTGTAAACAGCGTGTTCAGAAGCGTGTATAAATATCAGAGTGCCTCTTCTCTCCGCTATAGCAGACCTGACACATGACCTAATTGTCCCTGTCACATCTCCTGTGTGTCCTCACCAAGACCGCACTTCCCGAAGGAGTCGACTAGAAAACGGTTGGTTTATTCTACAGGTTGGTGCGTCTCTCGATCTCCGTGGAGTTTATAAACTAACTACTAAACCTTTTGGGGATTTAAAAACAACTCCAGCTCGCTGCGCGCCTCTCTTTTTCTCTTCGCTCGGCTCTTACTCTAGTGTCAAAGCCAAAGCCACCGGTGTATCGGTAGTCTAGCCTGCTAATAGGAATACAACAGACTGCTTTGGATCGCTGTGGACTGTACATGCTGCAGAAAGGAGACGGCCAGTGCCAGCTGTGGCTGCAAGGACCAGAGGTGTTTGTTTTCAAGGTGCGCCTTTGCGGTTCGTTCCAGCTCATCGCCTCCCAGTGCCATTGATCAGTGTCAAAATAAATCGGGCTACAAAATATACATGTATCCCTACATGTAATTAATGCAATTTACACAATGCCATCCTTATAGACTTTGACCGTGCATGACGGCAACAATGGTACGGTATCTGTGCGTTAACAACCGTATCATGTACCAACACGTTTCACCCGGCAAGCAAGCACAACTCGCGCAAGTGGTAGCATTGTTCAAACCACAAATTCTATTTATAGGGCTGGTTTGTGTATGATGTTGTATAATATGATACTGTGCAGCAAGGGTAGCCTATGTTGTGTATTTTCAAGCGCTCCGTTCGCATGTGCCACTGTATCTTGCGCTCGCTTCTCGTAACGTGCGCGCTCGGTTTCCTGCCCTGAAATGGCATCAAGTGCACAGTCATCAGGTATGTGTTTGTTATATTCTTCCAACAACATTCCGTCATTTTCAACATGTCCATATATTCAAGTTGTATTGCTGATAATAGTTGGGTGTTTTTCAGATTGATGCGCCCATATACGAACCTATAGCTAATCGGTGATGATATCGAACTCAGTCAGTATTGGTGAGTAAGAGCAGCGTTAGTTTAGTTTATACTAGCCTATGTACCCAACAGGTTCCTTCATTATCAGGATATGTATGTGGAATGAGTGATGAGCACGTGACAGTTGAGTTTTGACTGAGGCTGTAAGGGCATATTGATGATGAATATAAGACTTGCTCAGAATATGACAGAGCTGTTCAATAAGTGAATGGATTTCCTGCTGTAATTGAAGTCTTTAGAGGGCTTAGTGGTCAGGGAATAAGCAGTGTGCATGTTTCTGTGTGTGTGTGTGTGTGTCTGTCAGATTTAAGAAAGGGAAAAGTTAACCCTGTACTTCCCCCTCCTCCTTTCAGTCGCTCTTGTAAAGATGCATAGCTAGCAGAGATGACAATGATGATGATAACAAATCCAGGAAAGGAATGACCATGACTGGATTTCAAGGCCATAACTGACAAGATCCCTGCATGAGAGAACGAGAGAGACAGAGAGAGGAGGAGGGATGTTTGGAAGCAACAGAGCCACAGAACAGGAATTGAAGGAACACCCATTGGAACCATGTAATCAGTCCTGGGAATGTCAAAGCATCTCAGAGAAACAGATACCTGGGTTTGACTGACAGCCAGAGGTTGACAAACTAATTGGTATATTCAGAATGTTCTCTAGGTTTCCACACATAATCCAGAACCAAGGAGAGGAGAGAGAAAGGAGAGGAGAGGAAAGGAGAATGGAGAAGAGAAGAAAGGACAGATGATGAGAGGACAGACGATGAGAGGAGAGGAGGAGAAAGGACGGATGAAGAGGAGATAGGAGAGGAGAAGAGAGTCGTGAGAAGAAGTCAGGAATACAGCAGGTGAGTGCAACCTTTTCCTTGCCTTCTTTTTGACTTACAAATATTACTGTGCATACATCGCCCAAGGGGCAGGTGTGTGTGTGATACCCTCTTAACAGGGTCACTCTCAAAGGTATCTGTAGAATGACCAGAATAACACAGACAACCCCATTTCTCATGAAGTGTATAAAATAGGCACTACAGTTTATCATGTCTGTATGGTGGTGGATGTACACATACTGTAGGTATGGTGGTGGATACACACATATACTATATATTACGATGAGGGGAGGAGGAGAGAGAAGGATACAGAGGAAGAGTGGACAAGATGTTTGGAGAGGGAAGTATAGAGAGAGAAAGTAGAGGTGGAGGGATCTAGAAAGAGATTGAGGAGAGCTATACAGAGATGTAGAGAGAGGGGCCTACAGTTTAATTATTACTCTAACAGCTACTAGTATCACTCCATCTATTTGAGCTTGTTCTGTGGTTTCTAGTATAGATATAGAATGACTAGAAAGGACATTCCATTCATGTTGTTGTGGCTCATATTGGCTGCAGCAATCAGAACGCTCAGTGCATTGACTCATATCATATCCTCATCCTCAGACTCTCATTGCCTTTCTAAATGCTGTTTGCATGCAGCAATGTGTGTGCGTGCGTGTGCTTGCAATGATAAGGAAGTGGACCATGACAAATCCAGTGAATTTCAGGCTCTGTGCATTTCAACTTGCGTGCTATTCCGTTTGTTACATCCCTCCCAACTTGTTAGCAGCTCGGCTGTGTTTTTCTGAGCTGTGTTCAATCTGCTAGGTCTATTTCTGTTTCTATGCCGGGTATATTTCAATGTTCATTCTGCTAGGTCTGCAAGGTTCATTCTCCACGTTTTTATATGTACAGTCTGTCAAGTCCATTTCTATGTTAATTCCGCTAGGTGTATTTCTATGCCCCTTCTGCTAGGTCTCTTTCTATGTCCCTTCTGCTAGGTCTCTTTCTGTCCCTTCTGCTAGGTCTCTTTCTATGTCCCTTCTGCTAGGTCTCTTTCTATGTCCATTCTGCTAGGTCTCTTTCTATGTCCCTTCTGCTAGGTCTCTTTCTATGTCCCTTCTGCTAGGTCTCTTTCTATGCCCATTCTGCTAGGTCTCTTTCTATGTCCCTTCTGCTAGGTCTCTATGTCCCTTCTGCTAGGTCTCTTTCTATGTCCCTTCTGCTAGGTCTCTTTCTATGTCCATTCTGCTAGGTCTCTTTCTATGTCCCTTCTGCTAGGTCTCTTTCTATGCCCATTCTGCTAGGTCTCTTTCTATGTCCATTCTGCTAGGTCTCTTTCTATGTCCCTTCTGCTAGGTCTCTTTCTATGTCCCTTCTGCTAGGTCTCTTTCTATGCCCATTCTGCTAGGTCTCTTTCTATGTCCCTTCTGCTAGGTCTCTTTCTATGTCCCTTCTGCTAGGTCTCTTTCTATGTCCCTTCTGCTAGGTCTCTTTCTATGTCCCTTCTGCTAGGTCTCTTTCTATGCCCATTCTGCTAGGTCTCTTTCTATGCCCATTCTGCTAGGTCTCTTTCTATGTCCCTTCTGCTAGGTCTCTTTCTATGTCCCTTCTGCTAGGTCTCTTTCTATGTCTCTTCTGCTAGGTCTCTTTCTATGCCCATTCTGCTAGGTCTCTTTCTATGTCCCTTCTGCTAGGTCTCTTTCTATGCCCATTCTGCTAGGTCTCTTTCTATGCCCATTCTGCTAGGTCTCTTTCTATGCCCATTCTGCTAGGTCTCTTTCTATGTCCCTTCTGCTAGGTCTCTTTCTATGTCCCTTCTGCTAGGTCTCTTTCTATGTCCCTTCTGCTAGGTCTCTTTCTATGCCCATTCTGCTAGGTCTCTTTCTATGCCCATTCTGCTAGGTCTCTTTCTATGCCCATTCTGCTAGGTCTCTTTCTATGCCCATTCTGCTAGGTCTCTTTCTATGTCCATTCTGCTAGGTCTCTTTCTATGTCCCTTCTGCTAGGTCTCTTTCTATGCCCATTCTGCTAAGTCTCTTTCTATGTCCATTCTGCTAGGTCTCTTTCTATGTCCATTCTGCTAGGTCTCTTTCTATGTCCATTCTGCTAGGTCTCTTTCTATGTCCATTCTGCTAGGTCTCTTTCTATGCCCCCATTTCTACATACATTCTGCTAGGTCTATTTCTACTGTGTGGGTGAGTCACTCTCTGAGACAGAGATTCAGGAGTTCTTGGCACGCATATGTTGTGGAACACTGGGGAGCACACACACACAAATACACACTGCCATCGTGGACGAGGGAGCGAGCTGCCAGAGGCCACCATTTACTCCAGGAAACCATCAGGGCTCCAGCATAGTTTCAGAGGGGAAAGTAACACAAACACACACACACACCTTCCCTCGCTCATGTGTCTGTACAAGCCTTCTGGCTTGGCGAGTTGCTCTCTGCCTCCTCAGGAAAATACCAGCTCTTCATATTATATTGTACAAGGTGCCAAGCAGAAACCAAATGGCACCCTATTTCCTACATAGTGCACTACTTTTGAACAGGGCCCAATAGGGAATAGGGTGCCATTTAGGATGTATCTTCTAGTAGTTTTGACCTATCCATCAAGCCCTTAATGGGGTGTGAAGTTGTTCTGAGTGGTTGTTGTCTCGTCTCACCCTGCCAGCCTTGCAGCTAGTTCCCCCTGGCATGTAATCTTAGGATTCATCCCAAATGGTACCCTATTCCTACTTTGTGCACTACTTTTGACCAGAGCCCTATGAGTGCTAGTCTAATGGAGTGCAGTATGTAGGGACTAGGGTGTCATTTGGGACTGAGGCTAAGGAGTTAATTAATGAAATAAAACAGTGATCGGTCCAAGAAGTGGATAACATGGTGTAAATTGATACCAGGCGTTTCCATGGCTTGGCTTAGCATCTTGCTTTCTCCTCCTCCGCTGGGGGTTATTTTGGTTTGTGTGTGTGTGTGTGTGTGTGTGTGTTGACTTGGCTAGCCCTAATCTGACCCGGCAGACAGGTGGACACTGACAGATCTCTCTGTCTTTGTCTGTATGTCTCTGTCTGTCTGTATGTCTCTGTCTGTCTGTTCGTGTCTCTCTGTCTGTTCGTGTCTCTCTGTCTGTTCGTCTCTCTCTGTCTGTTCGTGTCTCTCTGTCTGTTCGTCTCTCTCTGTCTGTATGTGTCTCTCTCTGTCTGTATGTGTCTCTGTCTGTATGTCTCTCTCTCTGTCTGTATGTCTCTCTCTCTGTTTGTATGTCTCTCTGTCTGTATGTGTCTGTCTGTATGTGTCTGTCTGTATGTCTCTCTCTCTGTCTGTATGTCTCTCTCTCTGTCTGTATGTCTCTCTCTCTGTCTGTATGTCTCTCTCTCTGTTTGTATGTCTCTCTGTCTGTATGTCTCTGTCTGTATGTCTCTCTCTCTGTTTGTATGTCTCTCTGTCTGTATGTGTCTGTCTGTATGTCTCTCTCTCTGTCTGTATGTCTCTCTCTCTGTTTGTATGTGTCTCTCTCTGTCTGTATGTGTCTCTGTCTGTATGTCTCTCTCTCTGTCTGTATGTCTCTCTCTCTGTTTGTATGTCTCTACTCTGTCTGTATGTCTCTGTCTGTATGTCTCTCTCTCTGTCTGTATGTCTCTCTGTCTGTATGTGTCTG